>NC_029791.2:88744788-88746944 GCF_000816755.2 Arachis ipaensis
TTGGACCTTGACTTTAACCGCTCAGTCTCAAGTTTTCACTTGACACCTTCACGCCACAAGCACATGGTTAGCGGTGGGTTGCGACCTGCATCTGAAAAACACAACAACAATATGGTATGAGAACCGGCGGTTCTCAGTATGGTAACAGTTCCCAGTGATATAGGATATAAGACCCCGGGACGCCAAAGGCAATCCTAAGCTTCATATCAATCACAAGATTCAACTTAAAGCATTCTAAAATATTTAAGCATAATATACCAACTTGACTTAAATAAACCAGGTTATCTATCTTAAGGGATTTCTATTCTAACCAAACACCACTGTCCCACAGCCTTCACCAACCGATCCTCCATGCGATCCCATCGCCACCGCCTTCCGAACCTCGTCAATCCCAGCAGAAAACACAGATAATGTTCAAAGCAAGTAAAGCACAAGTAGTAGCATATATGGCAAATAATTCAGATAGCAAGTAAGCATGTTATTCAATTAGGCAAACCATTACAAGTAGACAAAGCATACAAGCAGATAGGAAATGCATATGATGAATGCCTGCCCTACTGGCTGTGATATCACATTGTCGGTTCAACTTCCAACCCGACACATCTCCATGGAGACATCGCCCTTCGGATTTCTCATATGGGGACCCCCGAGATATAGTGCTCGGATCACTGTCCAGGTACCGGCGCCTGCTCGCCCTATAGATCCGAAGGGATGCAAGCGGGATATTCTTGCCTCAGACCTCACATCTCAACGTAAGCGGGATTAACCACCGTCCTTATGCCGCCGCCGCTACCTCGACAGGTGGGATTAACCACCGTCCCTGCCAGGCGCATGGCGTCTCCAAATATCATGTAAAAATATTATTTCAATGGTTTTCAAAAGTATTTTCAGCATACATAGATCCATCACTTCAATCCGAGTCCCCGACTCATCTCAACCACTGTCCCTTTATAACTCAGTTTCCAAATACCAAAAGTCTATCATTCCTCATCTCATATACTAATCATCCTTCACCTAACGTCAAACCATTCTCAGCACGCCAGAAACCTAGGTTTTCCATTTTAGGGTTTAAATCTTTAAAATTAAAGGCCGGTTTTCCATTTCTAATATTTTTCTAAGGTTTTTTGACAGTTTTCACTTTTCTCGTGCGGTACCAGGCAGACTTGAACCGGTTCAACTGGTTCAACTGCCGGTTCGCAATTTTTCACGGTTTTTCGTAAAAAGCACATTTTCTGACTCAGAAAGACTCACTGAGTCCAAAAATTACCTTTAAATCCCCAAATTCTCTCTCTAAATTTTTGGAATCTAATTTGGGAAATTAATCACTTAATTAACCGGTTGATTAGTTGCGATTCTTACATCTATCACCAGCAAAATCTGCATCACAATAACCAACTGCAGAAAAATTATCAATCTTAGGATACCAAAGACCAAAATTGGATGTGCCATGAACATATCTAATGATCTTTTTAACTGCAGAAAGATGTGACTCTTTTGGTTTGGATTGAAACCTGGAACACAATCCAACACTTTGCACAATATCGGGTCTAGAGAAAGTTAAGTACATAAGAGAACCAATCATTCCTCTATACCTAGTCTCGTCAACATCTTTCTCAGTTTTTCCCTTATCTAATTTTGAATTAGGATGCATGGGAGTTCCCATAGGTTTGGCATTTTCCATACCAAATTTCTTAACTAATTTCTTGGCATACTTCTATTGATGAATGAAAATACTCTTTTCAGTTTGTTTAATTTGCAGCCCAAGGAAAAAATTAAGTTCCCCCATCATACTCATGTCAAATTCACTTGTCATGAGTTTTCCAAATTCAGAAAAAAGGGATTCATTGGCTGATCCAAAAATAATGTCATCAACATATATTTGAACTAGAATGAAGGAATCATTAGAATTCTTGATAAATAGAGTTGTGTCAGTGGTGCCTCTTTGAAAACCATTTTTCAAAAGAAAAGAGCTAAGTCTCTCATACCAAGCTCTAGGAGCTTGTCTTAAACCATAGAGAGCTTTAGATAGTTTGAAAACATGATTAGAATGCTCTTTATTTTCAAAACCAGGAGGCTGCTCCACATACACTTCTCTATCTATCACACCATTCAAAAATGCACATTTAACATCCATTTGATATAATTTAAAACCACAA
>NC_029791.2:88747740-88753150 GCF_000816755.2 Arachis ipaensis
AACTAGAATGAAGGAATCATTAGAATTCTTGATAAATAGAGTTGTGTTAGTGGTGCCTCTTTGAAAACCATTTTTCAAAAGAAAAGAGCTAAGTCTCTCATACCAAGCTTTAGGAGCTTGTCTTAAACCATAGAGAGCTTTAGATAATTTGAAAACATGATTAGAATGCTCTTTATTTTCAAAACCAGGAGGCTGCTCCACATACACTTCTCTATCTATCACACCATTCAAAAATGCACATTTAACATCCATTTGATATAATTTAAAACCACAAAATGCAGCATAAGCTAAGAGAAGTCTTATGGCTTCCATTCGGGCAACAGGGGCAAAGGATTCATCAAAGTCTATTCCTTCTTCTTGGTCATATCCTTGTGCCACTAGCCTCGCCTTGTTTCTTGCAATGCTACCATCTTCTCCCAACTTGTTCCGAAATATCCACTTGGTGCCGGTCACTTTCTTTCCACTTGGCCTTGGGACCAAAGTCCACACTTAGTTCTTTTCAAACTCAAAAAGCTCATCCTCCATAGCTTTAACCCAAGAAGGGTCACTAAGGGCTTCCTTGATATTTTGAGGCTCTATTTGTGAAAGAAGGGCAATGTTTGATCCTTCATTTGCCTTTCTAGTGGAAGACCGTGTTTACACTCCATGAGAAACATCCCTAATGACAAATTCCTTAGGATAATTCTTCAAGAATCTTTATTCACGAGGTTTGGTGGATTTGGAGGCAGATTCAGATACCAAGGGATTTTGGGTGCTGCTGGCTTCAGGATTTCCTTCAGATTCATGAGACAAAATGGAATTGTCTCTTGAATTTTCAGCAGTTGCAGTTTCTGGTTCAGCTTGACCAGAATTTTTTTTGTCATGATTCTAAGTAGTTTTATCTTCCTTATGAGCTTGATTTCCTGCATCACAATCTTCTAAAATTCTTTGTACCAAGTTAGTATCACAAAATATAACATGTATGGACTCCTCAATAATTCTAGCATCTTGATGATAAACCGTATATGCTTTACTAGTTGTGGAATATCTTACAAACACACACTCATACGCCTTTGGATCAAATTTTCCTAAATTATTCTTGTTGTTTAAAACAAAACATTTGCATCCAAAGATGTGCAAGTAGTCTAAGTTTGGTGGGTAACGTTTCCAAAGTTCATAAGGGGTTTTCTTCAAAAATTTCCTTATGATTGTTCTATTCAAAATGTGGCAAGCCGTGTTAACCGCTTCAGCCCAAAGGAATTTTGGAATATTACTCTCACATAGCATAGCTCTTGTCATCTCTTGTATGCTTTTATTTTGTCTTTCTACAACACCATTTTGTTGTGGTGTTCTAGGACAAGAGAAGTTGTGAGATATTCCAAATTCCTCACAAAAGGATTCAAATAAATTATTTTCAAATTCAGTTCCATCATCATTTCTTATAGAAGAGATTTGTAAATCCTTTTCATTTTGAATTTTCTTGCAAAAAGGTTCAAAGGCCGAAAAGGCTTCAATTTTTGTGTGCAAGAAACAAAACCCAACCAAACCTAGTATAGTCATCCATAATTACTAAACCATAATGTTTACCACCTAGGCTTTGAATTCTTGTTGGACCAAATAAATCAATGTGTAGCAACTTAAGTGGTCTTTTAGTAAAGATGTCTTCCTTTGGTTTAAAAGAACTTTTGGTTTGTGTAACGACCCAATTTTCAATATGTCTAGATCATACCAGAAACTGAGCGCTACCAATTTGTCTTCCTAATTTTTATCTATTATTTATCATATGAGCCTGATTCGTTGTTAAACGCGTAGTTAATTTGCGTGGTGTATTTTTTTAAAAATGAAAACATTTGGATTAATAGACAGAATCATTTATAATTAATTCACAAGTAATAACAAATAAAACAGTTATAAACAACCACACAAAAATACATCACAAGTAGTTGACAACATTCGGTGAATCAGCCTTTATTAGCATATAGACTGTTAGTTAGAACACCCCTAGATATAGCTAAATAATATCTATATACATATATATACATACAACATCCCAGGTCCTGACCTGTTCAAGAGGTCCCTAAGCTGGCACTTAGGCTAGCCTAGACTCTATACTCACCTAGTCCCTCTAAACTACTAAAGCGAGGAAAAGTACGTTCTAAGTCTTCAAAACTCAAGTCAGGTGGATCGTCATCAAAAGGTAGAACATCATCTGCTACTCCTCTGCACGATCAGACATTGCCATAGGACGTTTCTCTGGTACCTCATGAAGTAGCCACACACAACAGGAGTCTCGTACACATGATTTAGGTTAAAGTTCATGTACAAAGGGGTGTAGACATTGGCTGGTCTCATGGTATATACATAAACAGAGAACGATATTCACCATATACTAAGAAGACTACCTAGAGCGGAATCCTTTTTGTAAAGGCCGTCAGCGAACTACAGAAAGGAACTCTTGCTTCCATCTGAAGGGGAAGGGAGAGAGAAGGGATAAGAACTGGGGAGTTCTTAGTAGGGTCGGGGTTATTAGTTACGTTCATTAATTTCGTGTTGTTTAGCAAATAAATAGCAGAATACCGAGAAGTAGTAGACAGAAGAAACAGATAAATAGAGAAAATAGAAAGCAAAACACAAACAAAAGAATACAAGAAAACAAAACACAGACACAGAGAATAGAATGAAAACAAAGAAAGCATACATTCAAACAACAATCATAACAGAGGAAATGTGCAACCAAGTATGATGCATGTCTGTCCTATGCAGGCCATGAGCTCACGTGTCGGTTTACACCCTGCAGCCCGACATTACCTAGGAACTAGTCCTAGATATGGCTTATTTTCTGTAGGTGAACTTCGGCCTACAGAAATAGCACTCCTGTAAGTGAACTTTGGCTTATAGGAATAGTCTAAACACAACACAACAACTTTCTGTAGGTGAACTTCGGCCTACAGAAATAACACCTCTGTAAGTGAACTTCGGCTTACAGAAATGGTGCCCCTGTAAGTGAACTTCGGCTTACAGGAATAATATAAACACAACAGAGCAACTTTCTGTAGGTGAACTTCGACCTACAGAAATAACACCTCTGTAAGTGAACTTCGGCTTACAGAAATAGCGCCCCTGTAAGTGAACTTCGGCTTACAGGTATCACAACTCTCTGTAGGTGAACTTCGGCCTACAGGAGCAACACCCTGAGATACACAATTGATATTCACTGCAGGTGAACTTCGGCCTACAGGAATAACAACTCACTGTAGGTGAACTTGGGCCTACAGGACCTCTAGGGCCAATGGAAAAGCAGCAGAGGAACATCCAACAGAACATCATGCTACAAGGCTTAACTCTTTATTCTTATACTCTTCTCTTTATATCTCTTTACTCTGTTCTGGTTTCTCTTTTCTCTGTATCTCTTTACTCTGTTTTAATTACTCTGTTATCTGTATTCCTTTTCTCTTCTCTAATTACTCTTTTCATCTGTATCTATATTATTCTTTTTCTCTTTATCTCTTTAATTTACTCTGGTTACTCTATTTTCTGTGTTTCTCTACTCTGCCCTGATTTCGTATGTATTTAAAGCTTATGTAAATTTCGGTATGAATAGTTAGTCTGTCCCAAGTATAGGTTCATTAAATCTATACTGAAACAGTTTAACTTTTTATATTATACCTAACCCTAGTCGCAACTCAAGGACTAACTATGTTGTCCTAGTTCGTTCGCTATTCTCTGTTTGTTTTTCTGTCATTAAAACTTTACAGACTTTTTCTTCGATTTTTATCTTTCTTCAACTCTTTATCTTTCTTTTATCTTTGCCTCACTAATATGTTCTTACAACTCCCTAAGTGTTTTATGAAGGTAATTATGAGATTCTGCGCTTAAAGTTGTCTTTCTAAAGCTTTTACAGAAAACTGCATTTTCCGCATTATTTTATTATTTAATTTCATCAAATTTCATCAAAATTTTACCAAATTTTCACCAAGAATCAATCATATAAGCAACCAATTTTTAGCACAGCCAATTTATACAACATTCACACAACTCAAACACAAATAATCAAGATTAATTTCGTGACACCCTATCTGATTTTGCTGCTCCAAATTCAGTTAGACTTTCAGGTGGTCCTGTAGCACCTTTTCCTCCCAAATCACATCAAAAACAACTTTAAATCCAAAAATTCTCAACTGACCAAATCTTACTCAGTATGTTAGGAAGAGATATATCACCTTAGACTTGCTGGAAATTCACATTTCTTGGCCCTCAAGTCAAGTTAAGCATGATTCCTAAGGAAGAACATCAAGAAAACACATGTTTTGCATGGTTTTCCTTGAAAACCGAATTGAAATGGGAGGGAGACAGCCATCTCACCTTATTTCCAGTCTTGATAAGTCACATGGTTATGTAGAGGAAGAAGAGAGGATCATTTTGGTGAAATCGGAGTTTTGATTTGAGTTTTAGTTTAGAAGAAATCAAGCTTTGAAGATTAAGTGTTCATGAAAGTTTCTCTCTTTTCTCTCTTGTTATTTTCGGCCAAAATGATGAAATGAGACAGCCTTGGAGGTCTTGGGGGTGTAAGGTGAGTTGTGATTGGTTGGCTTGGAGGTGGATTAAAATAATATTAAAATATCTCTGGTGTACAACTACTAAAACTAGGTGTACTGGAACACTCGTAAAAACATCTCTAAAAATTATTTTCTGAGCTACTAGCATAAATGACACTAGTAACATATTTATTATGAGAATAGAACATGTATAATGAGGCCTTAGCATTGCTAAATTCATCAGAGAGTGCTGGTGCTAAGCTGCACCAGTAAACCATAAACCCGGTTAAACCGATTTTCTGTTTTTAACTAAAACAGACCAGGTAACCTTATATTATCATTCAAGAATTTTATAATACTAATATAATGATAATATTATACTATTATCTCTCTCCTCTCATGAATCGAGTCCGGTTCGTCAAACAGAGACTATTTACGAAAATCAGAATCAAAACTGCCAACCGATACGGTTCAAAAACTAGGTTCTTCGTGATTGCGTTATCGAGCTTGCCTCGGAAAAGGTTCTAGTTTAAGGATGACATAATAATAATGAGGATTGATGTAACAACCCTGATTTTCGAGTACGCGAGATCTTTTCTGAAGGCATTGATTTCTCCGAAAGATCAGTAAAGGGAACACCTCTGTTATATCATCAAGCATCTCAATCCTCATTATCATTATGTCATCCTTAAGCTAGAACCTTTTCCGAGGCAAGCTCGATAACGCGGTCACGAAGAACCTAGTTTTTGAATCGTATCGGTTGGCAGTTTTGATTCTGATTTTCGTAAATAGTCTCTGTTTGACGAACCGGACTTGATTCATGAGAGGAGAGAGATAATAGGATAATATTATCATTATATTAGTATTAGAAGCTTCTTGAATGATATTATAAGGTT
>NC_029791.2:88753175-88767972 GCF_000816755.2 Arachis ipaensis
AAGCCTTGTGGCATGATATTCTATTATATGTTCATCTGATGCTTTTCTATTGGCCCTAGAGGTCCTGTAGGCCCAAGTTCAGCTACAGTAAGTTGTTATTCCTATAGGCCGAAGTTCACTTGCAGTGAATATCAATTGTGTATCTCAGGGTGTTGCTCCTGTAGGCCGAAGTTCACCTACAGAGAGTTGTGATACTTGTAAGCCGAAGTTCACTTACAGGGGCGCTATTTCTGTAAGCCGAAGTTCACTTACAGAGGTGCTATTTCTGTAGGCCGAAATTCACCTACAGAAAGTTGTTGTGATTAAACCATTTCCCAGCCAACGTCTGCACCCCTTCGTATGCGCACTTTAACCTAAATCCTGTGTACGAGATTTCTATTTTGTGGATACTTCATGAGGTACCAGAAAGACGTCCTGTGGAAAAGTCTGATCGTGCAGAGGAGTAGCAGATGATGTTCTATCTTTTGATGACGTTCCACCTGACTTGAGTTGTGAAGACTTAGAACGTACTTTCCCTCGCTTTAGTAGTTTAGAGGGACTAGGTGAGTATAGAGTCTAGGCTAGCCTAGGCGCCAGCTTAGGGACTTCTTGAACAGGTCAGGACCTGGGATGTTGTATGTTTATATATGTATATAGATATTATTTAGCTATATCTAGGGGTGTTCTAACTAAAAGGCTATACTCTAATAAAGGCTGGTTCACGGAATGATATCAACTGCTTGTGATATATTTATGTATGGTTGTTTATAACTGTTTTATCTGTTATCAGTTGTGAATTGCTTATGAATGATTTCGTCTATTAATCCAAATGTTTTCAAAAAAAAAAAGTACCTCGCAAATTAACTACGTTTTTAACAACGAATCAGGCTCATATGATAAATAATAGATAATAATTAGGAAGACAAGTTGGTAGCGCTCAGTTTCTAGTATGATCATGACGTACCAGAAATTAGGTCGTTACAATTGAGATGCTTGATAATACATCAGAGGTGTTCCCTTTACTGATCTTCCAGAGGATTTCATGCCTTCGGAAAAGATCTCGCATACTTGGAAAAACGGGGTTGTTACAGTTTGTTTTCCCATTTGGCAAGCATCACAAGTGATGTCTTTGTCAAACTTTATCAAAAGAAGACCTCTTACTAATTCTTTCTTTACAAGTTTGTTTATTTGAAACATACTTGCATGGCCCAATCTCTTGTGCCATAACCACTTTTCAGATTCTTTAGAGTGAAGACAAGCTACATTTTGATTCTTTAGTTCATCAAGAGTAAGTCCATACATATTATTAAAACGCTTGGCAACAAACATCACTTTATTTGTCTTTTCATTAACAACACAGCATTCAAATTTTTTGAAAGTCACTAGATATCCTAAATCACACAGCTGACTTATACTCAAAAGATTGTGCTTCAAACCACATACCAAAAGTACATTATCGATGAAAGTAGATTGCTCATTACCTACTTTTCCAATAGCAATAATTTTACCTTTACTATCATCTCCAAAGGTCACAAAACCTCCATCATACTTATTTAGTTTGATGAAGTAGGTTGACCTTCCAGTCATGTGCCTTGAACATCCACTATCCATGTACCACATGTCCTTTTTGTTCTTGGATGCTAGGCAAATCTGCATGAAGAGTTTCAAGAAGCTTTAGGTATCCAAATTAATTTGGATCCTTTGAAGTTAATCCATCTTGGTTGCCCAAGTGCATTGAAATCACAAACAACATTGTGAACTTTGTTTCCTACAACCCTTTTTTTAATGAAACATTGTGCATATGAGTGACCAAATTTCTTGCAATTGACACAATAATTTTCTGATGTGTGTCACTAAAATTGAGGTGAGTTATATTGCTTGAAATGATTAAAGTGTTGAAATTTTCTAGTTTTTGGAGGAGATGCATTTCTTTTGACAAACTGATTTTTATTAAAGTTATTCCTCTTTGCAAAAGCATTTTCACCAGAATTTCTTTGAACATTTTTACCTTTCGAATATGAGATTTTGTTGTAAAATGGTAGTTTCTTGAAAACACCCTCATTTTTCGAAATGTAACCCAAACCTGGCCGGTTTGAACTCGGATTAGTTATTGGTGAAGGCTCAGTTTCACTTGTGTATACTTCATCAAATTTTTCTTCAAAAGTTGAAACATATCCAATACTCGATTTGTTTGGTATGGATTTGGTATTTGATGAAGAAGCCACAAATTTTATAGAGGAAGTGTTGGAAATTGCATATTCCTTGGCTATGTAGCCTAAACCAGATTTTTCAAATAATGGTCTTTGACTTGCAAGTAATTTGTCCAAGTTACTAGAACCTTGAGCAAATTTTGCTAAGTCACCATTCAGCCTTTTAATCATATCATTTAATCTTTTATTTTCAGCAATTAACTCATGAGAAGGATCCACAATGTGCTTTCCTTTTAATTTTTCAAGTTCAGATTTTAGAAATCTATTTTCTTCAATGATGTCCAAAGCACATTCAGTTTCCTTCACTTTTTCTTTTAAAAAATCATTTTCAGCTCTTAACATATCTCTTTCAGATCTGTATTCATTGTACTTGTCAAGCAGTTTTGAGGTGTTTAAAGTGAGATCATCAATAATAGCATGTAAGTCCTCAATGGTCAAATCATAGTAATTTACCTCATCAAGATTGTTGTTTCTAGCCATGAAGCAGTCTTTGTCATCTCCTTCAGATTCTTCTTCTTCATTTGATTCGTTCTCAAGATCCTCCCAAGCTGCCATGGGTACTCTCTTCCTTTCCTTCTTTCCTTTGTCCTCCTTTTTGAGCTTTAGACAGTTTAGCTTGAAGTGTCCAGCCTCCTTGCAGTGATGGCACGTCACTTTGCTCAAGTCGATCTTGTGCTCCTTTGAACTTGAACCCTTGTATTTGCCCTTGTTCTTCATCATCCTTCTAAATCTCCTAGCAAAAAAAAAAAAGCTCGTCATCTGAAATACCATCACTAGACTCACTCTCTTTTGGTTCTATTTGTGACTTGAGGGCTATTCCCTTTTTCTTTGAGTCTGTGTTTGTGTGTGTGGCTTCATATGCAAGGAGTTTTCCTCTCAGCTCATCATAAGTTATGGGACTTATGTTGTTACTCTCGGTTAGGACAGTGGCAGTGTTTTCCCATTCTTTTGTGAGGCTTCTAAGGAGTTTTTCACCAAGGTTTGTTCTGCATAGTTTGTACCCATAGCATCAAGGTTGTTGATTATGATTGAGAATCTCTCAAACGCTTCATCAATGCTTTCTCCATCCTTCATGCTAAACATCTCGTACTCTTTTCGCAGCATATCAATCCTCATTTCTTTGACTTGTTTAGTTCCTTCGTGTGTAACCTAGAGTTTTTTCCAGATTTCTTTGGCTCTCTTGCATCTAGACACCTTCCGGTACTCTTCGAAGCTGATAGCACAGTGAAGAAGGTTGATTGCTTTAGCATTCAGCTCTATTTTCTTCTTATCATCTTCATTTCATTCAGCTTTTTTTGGAGTCACCACTCCATCAGCACTTGTTTTTGTTGGGATCTTGGGACCACTCACAACAATCTTCCATATGTTGTAGTCAATGGATTGGATGAAAATCCTTATCCTTTCTTTCCAGTAGGAGTAGTTCTTCCCGTTGAAGAAAGGTTGCCGGTTGTTTGACTGGCCTTCAGTGAGGGTGTAGGCAACTGTGGTTGTGCCCAAGTTATTCGCCATTGGATCTTTGCTCCAAGCGGTTAAGCTTGATTCTTGAGACCTTAGCTCTTGATACCAATTGAAGGTTGTAGTAAGCTTAGAGAAGGGGGGTTGAATCTATGCCTTCCTTTTAGTTGCTATTTTTACTCTTTTTAAACAAACTTTCAATTCTGAATCTATTTGTACTCAGCAGCAGAAATTTATGAGACAATTTATTTTTGTCTAATGAATATCAGAAAATAGAACACAGTAGAGAGGAGAAAAGCTAACACCAGCATGTATCCTGGTTCAGTTGCCTTGTGCTATACAACTTACATCCAGTCTCCTCCACAACAGTGGAAGAATTTTCACTATAGTTAACAGTATTATATACACCAATTTCACAGGATTGACCTAATCCTTTCACACTCAAGTTCTATCCTAACTTGACATTGGCTATGCTAATACCTAACTATTCACTCTTAGTGCTAACCCAACTAAGAAAGGGATACCTTACAAGTACAAGATACAAGAAACTTAACCAACCTAAAGAAATCAGAAAATAACTCTAGGCTTTTCTCTCAAGTGTTTCTCTCAGCCTTTTTCCACTCATGGCTTTTTCTTAAACTTTCTCACAATGCCTTTTCTCACAAGAAATTACAGAAAGATAAATATTGAAAAGTACATTACAATCAGTAAAACATAAAGGAGATTGACTTCATCAACAACCTCTTTGCTATGTGCAAAACCAGATTTGCAAACCTCAGCTTGAGTTCTTCAGTATTGGCCGAATACTTCTTTGAAAGAGAGCATTATCCAAGTAGAGGAACTTCTTTTTAGAACACTACTCTCAAACACTAGTTTTTTCTCCTCTGTTCTGAATGAACAGAAAAACTTCTTTTATCTCCTTGCATGTTGCTGGGTCCTTCTACCAAGGTCAACACCTTGAGCCTTGAGCTTCACCAACCAACAGATTCACTTTTTCTCTTTAATCCCCAGAGTAGAAACTCTCCTTCTGACTTCCTCATCTTGACTGAGAGCCATACAATAGCAACCACAAAAATCTTTCAATGGTCAACTTAATCTGAGCCATTGAGAAGCTACTTGGTTGATAAACCACTATTTTATGGTTTATAATGTGTTTAATTGTGTGGTTTTATCATGATCTTTATCCACTTATTCATATGATTAGCATGCATTTATATTTCCTTCCTAAAATTATCACATGATTAAAAACTTGCTTCCTAAGAGACTTTTAATTATGTATTTTAATTCTCCTTTATTCCATTCGATGCCGTGATCTGTGTGTTAAATGTTTCAGGCTTTATAGGGCATGAATGAGTTGGAGATTGGAAAGGAATCTTGCAAAAATGGAAGGAACACAAGAAGTTGAGGAGATGACCAGCGAGAAGTGACGCGGCCGCATGGCTCATGCGACCGCGCGAAAGAGAGGAAATCGTAGTGACGCGGCCGCATGGCTCACGCGACCGTGCAGATTGGAATAGCACAAGTGACGCAGAGGCATGGACGACGCGCCCGCGTGGCAAAGCAAAACGCCGAATGACGTGTCCGCATGAATGACGCGATCGCGTGACGTGCGTGATCTGCATAATCTGTAGAATTTGCTGGGGGCGATTTTGGGCCCTGTTTTGACCCAGTTTTTGGCCCAGAAAAGCCAACTAGAGCCAGAGAACATGCAGAAACCAACAACAACATTCATTCTACACAATTTTAGTTTTTAGATCTAGTTTTACTCCTCCTCTAGGTTTTCTCTCTACACATTCATAGTTCTTAGGATTTTTATTTCTATTACTCTTTGCATTGGGATATTGAGAAGAGTTATTACCTCATCAAGACTTCGTCATTCTAGTTCGTTTTCTTTACTTGGCTTCACTCTTCCATGTCCTTTAATTTACTCAATTTCACTATTGGATTATTTTAGAATTTATTGATACAAGAATTACTTTTGTTTTTAATTGATTCCTTTGAGTTTTATTTATCATGTCTTTCTTTAATTCCCTTTCCTATGTTATGAGTTCTACATTCACAATGAGCGAGTAGTTCCCTAACTTGATGGGGAGTTGATTGAAAGGAACCCTTGAGTTGGGATGCTTAAAGGAAAATTGTAATTGGGTTTATTGTTGGAATGCTCTCTAGTCACTGACACTAATCCTTTTCAATTGAGCGGATTGGAACTTGTGAATAGAAATAGCATTCCAACTTTTTGACTTTCCCTTACCTAGTAAGGGGTAACTAAACAGAACAACCTTCAATTATCAATTAATCTTGAGAGTACTTCAACAAGAATAGGGCTTCCAACTAATCTACTCCCAGTCAAGGCTTTTATTTAAATTATTTAATTTCTCTAATTTAATTTCCTGTTTATTCAACTCAAACCCTTTTTGAAAACATCTGATTAATAAAATAGCACACCTTTCTGTAACTCGTTGGGAGACGACCTGGGATTCATACTCCCAGTATTTTAATTTTAATTTTTGTGACACCCTTCTAAATTGATAAGCAGATTTCTGGTTGGTTGAGAACTATACTTGCAACGCATATCTTATAACAATTCTTGACTCGCCAATTTCCGCCACGTCAATTTTTGGCGCCATTGCCGGGGAGTTGGAATAGAGTGCTAAGTTATTGATTAGAATTTATTTATTTGCATTTTATTTTATCTTTATACTATGAGCTACTTGTTTCTTTCATTAGATGACGCGTTCACTTCCTGATCCAAGCTTACCAGTATTCGATCCTGAGATTGAAAAAACTATTTCACGAATAAGGCAAGCTCGGCGTCAGTTAGTCCTCTCTGAGGGCGGATCTAAAACGTCATTTGAGGAAAAAACCAGCCCTCGTTCTACTGATTTGGTTGATTCACGTGAAGGTGACATGGCAGCACCTAGGAGAGTTACTATCCAAGAGGCTGGAGCCCCTGATTTTACAATGCAACCGTTTCAAGTGTATCACCTAGCGATGGCTACAGACTTTAAAATAAAGACTGCACTGCTCAATTTGATGCCCAAGTTTCATGGCTTACCTGCTCAAGAGCCTATCAAGCACCTAAGAGATTTTCAAGCAGCCTGTTCTACTGTCAGGCGTGACGGTGCAGATGAAATTTCAATTCTGTTGAAAGCTTTCCCGTTTTCTCTTGAGGGAAAGGCGAGAGAGTGGTACTACACTCAACTCGCAGCAACTGTATCCAACTGGGATACACTTAGAAGAGAATTCTTGGAAAAGTTCTTTCCAGCTGAAGTTACTGATAAACTGAGGAAAGATATTTCCATGATTGTTCAGGATGAGTCGGAGACTCTCTATGAATACTGGGAGCGCTTCAATAATCTTCTAGAAGCATGCCCCCACCATATGATTGACAAGATAGTGTTACTCAGTTACGTCACATAGGGCATGAGACCCCAAGATAAGACCACATTGGAAAGTGCTAGCAATGGGTTTATGAAAAAGTACAAGACCACTGATGAGGCATGGCAATTGATCAGCGACCTAGTTGAATCTACTAGGAATCATAGGCAGAAACAAGGCCGTTCAAAAGCCGTTGCAGAAGTATCTTCTAGCAGAGAGACTGCTGCTCTAACTCAGAGTATCTGTGAAATGACCAACTTGCTGAAGCAGATGCAATTGAATCAACAACAAGTTCAGCAAGCTCAACCACAACAAAGCCAACAGTTAGTCCCACAGAGAGTTTGCGAAATTTGTGCTGATTATAGCCATTATACTGATGAATGCCCGCAGCTCCAGCAGGAAGACAACACCGTGGCAGCCACTCATAACTTTTATAACCGCCCCAACTAAGGGTACAATAAGGTGGCAATTACAGCCATGGATGGCAGGACAATTCTAACCAGAATTGGAGGGACAACAACAACAGAGGAGGCAGAGACAATCAGGGAAATCAGAGGTAGAACAATAACAACAACAGGCAGTAGAACCAGAACCAGCCTTACAGAGCACCTCACCTGAGGCAACCCCAAGGACCACAGAATACCCAACAGCAGACCTCTCAAATTACATATCCTTCTTCATCTTCTAATGACGACTTACTACAATCTATTGATCGGAGACAACAGACCATGGAAAATAACCTTTATGCTACACTAAATGGTCTGAACTCTACTTTGCAAGCTCTTGTCTCACATATTGGATCAATGAATAACTCCAATAACCAGCCTTTGAGCTCCAGTGGAATTCCCTCTCAACCATTACCCAATCCAAAGGGTGGCATTAATGCAATCACCCTAAGGTCCGGAACCACACTGCAGGAGAGGAATCAGGAGGAGCCAAGCCCACCAGAACACGCCTCAGCTGAAGAGGTAGTGGAAATAGAAGATGTTAAAGAGGAAGAGGACATACAGGACATAGATGAAAAAGAAGAAGTTCAACCACAGGAGGAAGCACCATAGGGCGCAGACACTGCAGAAGACACCACTCCCATTCCATTTTCACAACTTGCAAGGAAGTCCAGGAAGCAGCTGGAACCTGATCCCAAAATGGTAGAGATATTCAAAAAGGTTGAGGTAACTGTTCCTCTTTTTGATGTTATTCAACAGGTACCTAAATATGCAAAGTTTCTAAAAGATTTATGTATACATAAAGACAAAATTAATGAATTAGAAACTATTCCTTTAGGTAGTTCCATATCTGCTTTAATGGGAGGTTTACCTGAAAAGTGTAGTGACCTAGGTCCATGCATGGTTAATTGTACTATTGGTGGTGTAGTATTTTCTAACTGCATGTGTGATTTAGGAGCATGTGTGAGTATAATGCCTTTGTCTATATATGATATTTTGAGGTTTCCTCCCTTAAAAAGGTCGGCAGCTCGTTTTGTGTTAGCAGATAAAAGCATTATTATAGTGGCTGGAGTTGCTGAAGATGTATTAGTGGGCATTAAGGGGCTCACATTTCCCATTAATTTTTATATCCTGGAGATGCCCCAAATGACTCAGAAAAGCCCTCATCAAACCTACTCGGAAGACCATTCCTGAAGACCTCGAAGTTCAAATTAGATGCTTTCTCAGGAACATACTCTTTTGAAATAGATGGCCGAGTAGTAATCTTCAATCTGAATGGAGTTATGAAGCATCCTCCGGAGGATCATTCTATCCTCCAGTGTGACATCATAGATGAAACCGTGGCTGAAGTTCACCAGGAGAAATTCGAAGAGAAGTACATAGGACAAGGTCCAAGTGTGGGGACATTCTCAGAGGATAATGACAGTTCTTTACCATTGTTACCAGCCCCAGACAACCCAGAGCCTAACCATGATCCGAAGTTAGAATTAAAACCCCTTCCTCCACACCTCAAATATGCTTACCTTGAAGACGAGCAGAAGTTTCCAGTTATCATTGTAAGGGAACTCACTTCTCAACAGGAAGAGCAGTTACTTAGTGTATTGAGGAAGTACAAGAAGGCAATTGGTTGGAGTTTGGCAGACATAGTAGGCAACAACCCTCAAGTCTGTGAGCATAGGATATTTTTAGAAGAGGGAGCAAGACCTGTCCGTCAACCCCAGAGAAGACTGAACCCCACTATCTTAGAGGTTGTCAAGAAGGAAGTGACCAGACTACTGGAGACAGATATCATCTACCCCATTTCAGACAGTGAATGGGTAAGCCCAGTACAAGTGGTGCCCAAGAAGTCTGGAATCACTACAGTAAAGAATGAGCATGGAGACCTCATTGCAACCAGAGTTCAGAATGCCTGGAGGGTCTGTATTGACTACAGACGCCTCAACCAGGCCACTCGTAAGGATTACTATCCTCTTCCATTCATTAATCAAATGCTGGATCGCCTGTCAGGTAAATCACATTATTGTTTTCTAGATGGTTACACAAGTTATTTCCAGATTCATATAGCTCCTGAGGATCAGGAAAAGACCACTTTTACATGTCCTTTTGGGATTTATGCTTACAAGAGAATGCCCTTTGGCTTGTGCAATGCACCAGCTACCTTCCAAAGGTGCATGATGAGTCTTTTCTCTAATCTTATTGAGGATTGTATGGAAGTTTTTATGGATAATTTTAGTATATATGGCAATTCCTTTAACCTTTGCTTAGATGGATTATCTAGAGTATTAGATAGATGTGTCAGTACAAACCTTGTATTAATTTTTGAAAAATGTCACTTTATGGTAAAACAAGGTATCGTACTAGGACATGTTGTGTCTAATACTGGCATTTCTGTAGATCCAGCAAAGGTGGATGTTATTTCTAGTTTACCTTACCCCTCCTCTATGAGGGAAGTCTGTTCGTTCCTTGGCCATGCAGGTTTTTACAGGAGATTCATTAAGGACTTCAGTAAGGTAGCACTTCCCTTATCCAGACTACTGCAGAAGGATATTGAGTTCAAGTTCAGTGAGGATTGCAAACAAGCGTTTGATAAGCTGAAGACCGCCCTGACTTAAGCTCCAATTATGAGAGGACCAGACTGGAGCCAGCCATTTGAAATAATGTGCGACGCCTCCAACCATGCAGTAGGAGCAGCACTGGCTCAGCGTGAAGGTAAGGACCCCTTTGTTATTGCTTATGCGTCTAAAACTTTAGATGCCGCTTAGTCCAATTACACTACTACTGAGAAAGAGCTTCTTGCTATTGTTTTTGCTCTGGATAAATTCCGAGCCTATTTACTTGGTACGAAGGTAGTAGTGTACTCAGACCACGCAGCTCTAAAGTATCTATTAGCTAAAAAGGAATCCAAACCAAGGCTCATACGTTGGATACTGCTATTACAAGAATTTGATTTAGAAATTAAGGATAGGAGTGGTAACCAGAATTTAGTGGCAGACCATTTGAGTCGCCTTGAGCACATTACAGATGACCCCACTCCTATGGCTGATAATTTCCCATTTGATAACTTGCAAGCAGTATCTGAGGTAGTATCTTGGTATGCACCTGTAGCTAATTATCTAGTTAGCCGCACCTTTCCTCCAAACTTTTCTAAGCATCAAAGAGACAAGCTGAAAAGTGAGTCTAAATATTATATATGGGATGACCCATATTTATGGAGATGTGGCGCTGACCAGGTAATTAGGCGGTGTGTGCCTCAATCAGAATTCCAGTCCATCTTAGAGGCCTGTCACTCATCTGAGAGTGGAGGACATTTTGGCCCTCAAAGAACAGCTAGAAAAATCTTAGACTGTGGATTCTGGTGGCCTACTCTTTTTAGAGACGCTGCTGAATTTTGTAGATCTTGTTTTCCATGCCAAAAATTTGGTAATATATCCAAGAGGGATGAGATGCCTCAACAAATTATGCTTTTCTGTGAAATTTTTTATGTTTGGGACATTGACTTCATGGGTCCATTTCCAAATTCTAATGGTTATTTTTATATATTGTTAGCTGTGGATTACATTTCCAAATGGGTGGAAGCAATTCCTACCCGCACTGATGATGCTAACACTGTTGTTTCCTTTGTGAGAAATCACATTATTTGTCGCTTTGGATCACCACGAGCAATCGTGAGCGATCAAGGCACCCATTTTTGTAACAAGAGACTAACAGGATTAATGAAGAAGCATGGGATAATTTATAAGGTTGCAACAGCCTACTATCCTCAGACTAATGGGCAAGTCGAGGTGTCAAACAGAGAGATAAAGCGTATCTTGCAGAAGATAGTCAAACCTCATAGAAGAGACTGGAGCACCAGGCTACAAGATGCACTCTGGGCATACAGAACAGCATACAAAACACCCATTGGGATGAGCCCTTTTCGCTTGGTTTATGGAAAAGCTTGTCATCTTCCTGTTGAAGTAGAGCACAAAGCCTTTTGGACAGTGAAGGAATGCAACATGGGAATTGAGAAAGCCAGAGTTGAAAGGAAATTACAACTGCAAGAATTGGAAAGCCTTTGCCTAGAAGCTTATGAGAACTCAAGGCTTTACAAGGAGAGATGAAGGCTGTACATGATCAGCACATCAAGAGAAAAGAGTTCCAACCTGGGGACTTAGTCCTCCTTTACAAATCTCGACTGAGGCTCATGCCAGGCAAGTTGAGATCAAGATGGGAAGGTCCATACAGAGTAGAGAAGGCCAAACCATACGAAGTCTATCACCTAAGCCACCCTTCAAGCTCTGAACTTATGAAACTTAATGGACATCGTTTAAAGCTGTACCATGGCGAGAAACTGAAGAAAAACAAGGAGCTCGAGATCTTCCTCTTGGAAGATCCCTATATAGCCGAAGCCTGAGCTAGTGGAGCGTCCAACTTACGGACGTTAAAGCAAAGTGCTAGGTGGGAGACAACCCACCATGGTATGATCGCTCTTTTCTTTATTCTTAGTTTTCCCTATTCAATAACTCTTCTCTTTATTAGTACATTTCGCGTATCTGTATTTACATACTTTTATTTTAAAAAAAAATTTCACGCGACGCGACCGCCTCATTGACGCGCCTGCGTCGCAGGAGAGGGGAGAAAATAATAAAAACGAACAGAGAGTCACGCAAGAGCGTGGCTGGAGGCGTGCCAGTGGCACAAATCGCCCCACGCGACCGCGTCACCGACGCGTCCGCGTCAAATGGGATCATTGGCCTCCCACGCGACCGCATCACTCACGCGGCCGCGTGCCCTGGAATTCGACGTGAAAAGGGCGCACGACCGAAAGTTGTGCTAGAGTGGTGCTGGATTGGTGCTGAACGCACAATTCTTCCCACGCGGCCGCGTGACCGACGCGACCGCGCCATATCCTTCTAATGGCCACTCACGCGATCGCATGCCCCACGCAATCGTGTCACCCAAAAATTTGACAAAATAAGATTTTTTGAATAGAGAGTTGTGCGAGCGCGAGGCTGCCCTCGCGCCAGTAGCATATAACGGGTCACGCGACCTAGTAACCGACGCGACCGCGTGCCCCACGTGGCCGCGTCGCTTGCGCCGCACAGCTTCCCTAATTTGGCAATTATCTTGTCTTTCTTTTCCCCAAATCCTATTTTCTCTTCCCCCCCCTTATTTCTTCTTTCTCCCGTCTTCCTTCTTTCTCACTTTCTACACACACTCTCTCTCACTCCCATTACCAAGGTTTTTCCTTTCTTCTTTCCCCCCTTACTTTTCTATTATTCTTCTTATTTTATTACGTTACCTTCTTTTCTTTTTTTTTAACTTTCATTATCCATATTTTCTTTTTCTTTCTTTTTCCTTTTTACTTGGTGTTAGAAATTTATTTGAGTCATTATTTCTCATTATATACTTGTGGATTGTTGTAAAATTGTTTGGCAATTATATACTTTTTTTAAAGGGGTTGCTTGCATGTTCACTTTAATACTTTCTATACCCTCTTTACCATGCATGCTATGTGTTTGTGAAAAAGCCACTATGGCTTTATGCATTTTTCTACATTATTCTATTCTACTATTAAATGCTTGTTTTTCACAAAACCCCTTTCATATTTTATTCGTTGAATATCATTGTCAATACAAACGTGATGGTTTGTTACGAGTGATGCTTGATCTATGCTACTCATGCCTTTGCCAGCATGCCAATAAACATCTTGCATCTAATTACCCAAACATGCACTTGCTATATTCCTTTGATAAACTTTTCACATGTAGTCATGACCATGTGTTCGCTTCATTCATCTTTAATGTGCATTGATTGCCACCCATACCATCATATTCCTTGCTTTACTCCTTGACATTTTGACATACTTCCTCTTTTCTCCCTTTCAGGATGGCCACAAAGAAAGGAAAAGAGAAAGCTACTCCCAAACTACCAGCAAGAAGAGGAATAAAAAGAGCATTAGTGGCAGAGCCCTCTTCAACTGCGGTTAAACCCTCAACAAAAAGAACTAAGAGGATTATAAAGGTTGATGATAAAGACAAAGCCTTCCCAGCATAGGACACTGCACGATTTTCCAATCGCTACTGTGAGCAGATGTTCCCCATCCTGGCAGAAAGGAATTACAACAACGAATACCTTCTTCTCCTCCCAAACCATATTGCTACCTTTGTTGAGCCGCAAATTGCACAAAGACAATGGGGTTTCCTATAGAGACAGCCAAGGCAGGTCAATCTTTCTTGGGTAGTCGAGTTCTACTCCAACTTATACCTGCCGACCCTGCAGTCTGTCTTTGTCCGTCAGAAGCAAGTCCCCATTACAGAAGAGACCATTCAAAGAGCTCTAGGTCTTCCCCCTATTCCAGAAGGATTGGACGCCTTTCAAGAAGCCGCACTCAAGCGCCAGATGTACCAATTTGACTGGGACGTCGTTCTCAGAGTTATCGCACTACCTGGCAGCCATTGGATCTACGGATACCATCGTACCCCGCCCTAAGGGAATATCGGCTTCAGCACTTACCTTGGAGGCTCGCGTATGGGCACAAATCATGTCCCATTACGTCTTTCCGAGCACTCACGAGTCCTCCTTCACTGCGGACATGGCCGTCCTACTATGGTGCGTCCTTACAAACCAACCTCTGAATCTACTGAGACACATCCGGAATGCCATGGGACACGTACAAATTGCAGGCAACTTACCTTTTCCCGCCTTGGTCTCAGATCTTGTCTCGGCAGCCGGAGTCTCCTACAGAGCTGGGGACACCAAAGCCATGCTTCCACGGGATGATCAGTATGTCCCTAACGGGAAATACATCAGACCTCCACCAGCTGCCACAAGCCATCCTACTGAACCGGTTGAAGATATTCCTTCTTCAACACCACAAGCACCTACAACAGACCAACTGCTCCATCAGATACTCGAAAGGTTGGATCGGCAGGAACACAAACCTAAGATGAGAGAGCGCCATAACAAGCGTTGATTCACATACCTCAAGGAGCTGATTATGGGAAAATTCAAGGACTCAGACACCCCAGACTCCACTTCATTTACCAGCACAGGAAGCCATGATGGCCCCGACTATGGAGATACTGCTACCAGCCCACCTTTGTTTCTGACAGATGGCACCGAGGACGGTGTAAAGCCTTAAGTGTGGGGAGGTCAGTCAGTACCTGACTTCCGGAGGTAATTTCCCTTCCCTAAACACCATTAGGATAATTAGATAGTTTTTCTTTTATAGAATAGGATAAATTGCATAGTAATAGATTAGTTGCATGCATGTTCTACTTGATTGAAAAGACAATAAGTTTCTTCTAAGACTCTATTTTTGGAACAAAATTTCACTAATTTTAATTA
>NC_029791.2:88768230-88778957 GCF_000816755.2 Arachis ipaensis
CAGTTAAGACCAAGAAATTGAATCCAAGGTATATAGGACCGTTTGAGATTCTAAGGCGATTCAGGCCAGTGGCGTATCAAGTTGCTTTACCACCTCATCTGTCTAACTTGCATGACGTATTCCACGTGTCACAACTATACAAGTACACGTCGGATGCGGCTCATGTATTGGAGCCCGACTCGGTTGAGTTGAAGGAGAACTTAACTTTCCAAGTAACGCCAGTGAGGATCGATGACCCTAGCATTTAGAAGCTACGAGGAAAGGACGTCGCGTTGGTTAAAGTTGCTTGGAAGCGAGCAGGAGTTGAGGAGCATACGTCGAAATTGAAGTCTAAGATGCGAAAGGATTATCCCAAGCTTTTCTCAGGTAATTCAAATTTTGAGGGCGAAATTTCTTATTTGGTGGGGAGAATGTAAGAACTACAACTAATCAACTGGTTAATTAAGTGATTAATTGCCCAAAGTAGATTCCAAAAAATTAGAGTGAGAATTTAAGGATTTAAAGGTGAATTTTGGACTCAGTGGGTTGAGTCAGAAAATGTGCTTTCTGTGAAAAATCGTGAAAAACTGCGAACCGGCAATTGAACCAGTTGAACCGGTTCAAGTCTGCCCGGTACTACACAAGAAAAAGTGAAAACAATTAAAAACCTTAGAAAAATATTAGAAGTCGAAAATCGGGCATTAATTTTAAAGGTTTGGCCCGAAGTTGGGCCAAACAGGCTAAAAACACTAACGGGTTAGACTGAGCCCAAAGCCCAACATATATAAGGGTTCATTAATAAACCCTCACCTCACAAACACACACACTTCAGATTTGAGAGAGGGAAGGAGAGGAAGAAGAGAACACTATTCACACCTCTCTTTTCTTCGCGATATCTCGAGCTACGGTGCTCCGATTTGCGTGCTGTCAGCGCCTACGCGTTCTTTGTGAAGAGCTCTAAGAAACCCATGTAAGTAACTGGTAAGGAAAGTTCGAAATCTTCCCAGTTCCTCTCCTCTAAATTTTGGGTTTCTAGGGTTTTGGATTAAGTGAGTTTTTGTGATTTTGGATGTTTAGGTTTGCTCTAATCCTTGCTTAGCATTGGATTTGTGCTATCAAATCTGTTGGACAAGGTAAGAGACATTAAACCCTTGTGATTTTATGTTTATGTTGAACCCTAGGTTGATTTGTGGTGATTTATATGTATATAGCTTGATTATTGTGAGTTTGTGAGCTATTGTAACATATTGGTGCTTGTTGAAATGGAATCAAAGCTTGGTTTGGAGTTGAGAGCTTGTTTGTGCTCATCTTGGGTCTTGGTGCATATAGGAAATCGGTCAAGGTATGGTTTCGGTTTCCTCTATGTAGTATATAATATTCATGGACACTTAGGCTAGTGACCCATAGGATAGGTTTGGAAATTTTATGTTGTTGATGATTGTTTGTGTTGATAAAGTATAACAATTTGATGTTGTTGTTGTGGTTAAATGATGAAGTTGAGATATGATAGATGTGGACGAATGAGTAGTGTTAAATATTAATGTGAATCATTGTTGAGTTGATGATGAGAATTGATAATGATATAATGAGGGTTGGTGGATATGTTGTATATGTAATAATTGAGGTTGTGGATAATAAAATGTGAAAGAAATGTGGTATGATGGATGTAATATGATATAAAAGGTATATTTTGATCAGAAATAGAGATTGGAATGGTTTAGTATGGTTTTGGGTTGTGTTTTACAAACATTTATGGAAATTGTGAAGTTTGGTAAAATTGGATTTTTGGTGAACTTTGTCTTATCATAACTTTTGCCTCGGTTTTCAAAATTGGTTGAAATTGGCTTAGAATTAAAATTTATTGTAAACACTTTGAAACGATATAATGTTTGAAAGATTTGGAATTTTGTAGAGGAAGTTATGATCATTCAAAATTGGAGTTAAAAATCTGAAATTTTGCAAAGTTGCAGAATTTCATGATTCCTGATATGTGCGAGCGCACACCCTTGTGCGGACACACACCCTACGAAAATTTTGATCTGTGCGGACGCACACACCTGTTCGCACGCACAGGCAGGGAAATGCGTTCTGTTTGCAGCGCTAGCACAGCTTGTACGCGTACATATCTAAGGATGAATTACAACCTGTGCGTCCACATAGGCACCTGTGCGCACGCACACGTTAGGAAGGGGAGTCTGTTGGGGGCACTAGCACACCCTGTGCGAGTGAACAGACCTTATGGATTTCATTATCTATAAGTATGCACACACTCCTGTGCGCACGCACACTTTTAAACTCTCTTGGGCGTGCGCACACACACACCCCTATGCGGCCGCACACGGCCTGTTTCTCAAATTTTACTTGTTTTCAACTAGTCTACCTTCCCAACAAGGTTGTAAGTTTCTCTAACACCTTTTTAGGACTCTTGGGCCTAGTTTTAGATATTTAAATTATTGGAAAAGAATTTAAGGGCTTTAGATGAGATTATTCGGAAAACATAGAAAATGGAGGGTTAGGTTTCTGGTGTGCTAGGGATGGGTTTGGTGGAGTGAGATAGAAGAATGGAGATGTTGGATTGATAGTGGTTGAGATGAGTCGAGGACTCGGAATGAAATGATGGATCCATGGCATATTGAAAATGTTTTATAATAACCACTGATGTATCATTTGTATATTGAGATTATGAGACGTTATGCGCCCAGTAGGGGTTGCGGTTGGATCCCGCCTGTCGAGGTAGCAGCAACAGCGTAAGGGCGGTGGTTCGTCCCGCTTGCGCTTAGATGCGAGGTCGGTGGCAAGAGTATCTCACTCGCATTCCTTCGGACCCATAGAGCGTGCAAGCACCAGTACCTGGACAGTGATCCGAGCACTAAATCTCGGGAGTTCCCATATGAGAATTCCGAAGGGTGACGTCTCCATAGAGATGTGTCGGGTTGGCAGTTGAACCGACAATGTGATATCACAGCCAGTAGGACAGGCATTCATCATATGCCATTTTCTATCTGTTTGTATGCTTTGACTACTTGAAATGGCTTGCCTATTTGTATAACATGCCTAATTGCTATTTGAATTATTTGCCTTATATGTTTTTACTTGTGTTTTACTTACATTGTATATTACCTGTGTTTTCTACTGGGATTGAGGAGGTTCGGAAGGCAGTGGCGATGGGATCGCATGGAGGATCGGTTGGTGAAGACTGTGGGACAGCGGTGTTTGGCTAGAATAGAAATCCCTTAAGATAGATTACCCAGTTTATTTATGTTAAGGTTTATATAATTATGCTTTACTATTTTAGTATGTCTTAAGTTGGAATCTTGTGATGGATATGGAGCTTAGGATTGCCTTTGGCGTCCCGGGGTCTTATATCCTACATCACTGGGCATTGTTACCATACTGAGAACCTCCGGTTCTCATACCATATTTCTGTTGTATTTTTCAGATGCAGGTCGCAACCCACCTCGGTGAGTTGCTTTGGATGGTGACAAAAGTGGAGGATCTTGGATTCTTTTGGAGTCTTTTTGGTTTATCTTGTTTATACATCTCTCCTTTTGTATTTTGTCTTTGCCTAAAGGCTTGTATTATGAGAAAAAAAAACTTGTATAAGCTGTTTTTAAACTGTCAGGTTTCTGTATGGTTTTGTATACTTGTATATGGCTAGCTGGCTTAAACTCCGCGAGCTGTGGCTAGTTTCCTTTGATATTATATAATTACCTTTTGTTATATCTTATCTGTTTCTTGTGACTTAAGTTAGTAGCATCGTTAGTATGTTTTGCGCTTTTCAAATCCAAAATTTGAGCTATATCTTTTATCGGGCTTCTAGATTATATTATTCTTTCTATTTATATTATATAAATGAGCTTTAGAACTGTCGTAATAATATATACATTGTTCGTGTATATGGTTTATATGTTAATGTTTTTATTGATTCTCTTTATTATTATTTTTTTGTATGTCTCTTTGTTGCTCTTTATTTTAGTTATATTCATTGATTTTTCTGTATTGATTTTCTTTTTATTTGAAATATCGTGACAATTTAGAGTGTATGTTTTGACCCATGTGATATTTGTTAATTTGGTGTATCGTTTTAGATGGTTTATATTATAATGTGTTTAAGGAGTTGACTTAAAATTATAATATAATATATAAATTTATAATATGATTTATAGTATGATAAAATATTAGGACATTATCATATAGATATTTTTTTTATTTGTCCATTAGATTCAACTATATAGGATCTTGAAAATTATGCAATTATGTAATTAGTTATTTTTTACTTTTTTCATCTAATTATTGTATTGATCATTTATATTAGTGAGACTATTTTCATTATTAATATTTATAAATATGCTATTATTTGTATAATTAATTGAATCATCTTATTCGTTTAAATTTAATTCTATTGAATTAATTATTCAAGGTGCTATCGCTATTTCTATTTTTAAAGAATATTTTAATATTATTTAACAATTCTAATAACATAATAACAATTAAAAAAGATAGAACAAAAAAATTTTTAATGTGAAAATAGAGCAAAAAGATTAAAAAAGACAGAACAAAAATTTTTTTAATGTGAAAATAAGGCAAAAAGAATAAATTTATTTAATAATTTTTTCAGGATATATATGTTTTTTTATAGATAATTATTACAAGGTATGAAAAATTATTAAATTCTAACAATAATTATTAAGGATAAATGATTATTATAATTAAAAATAATGTCAATTTAAATGATATACAAATAAACCATACCAAACATAACAACTTAAAATGGTTACTTTTTAAAAGAATATAGTTTATGATATTTAATTTTTTATTATTTATTAAAAAAGCATAATTATATACTTAACGATATTTATTTTTTAAATTCACTATGTATGTAATTTTATTCTTCTTTTTTTTGATAAAATTTTACTCATGATGGTAATTCTTCTAATGGTGTAAATGCGGATAATTATATTTTTACTTTTGATATAATCGATATATTATTAATAATGAATAGTAATTAATCCCTCATATTTTTAATCAAAATATTTTGACAATAGTTTCTATTTATAGATATTAATGAATGATTGTTTCTTTAAAAATAAAACGTATTATGATTTAGGGTATTTCATAATTAACAGTAATACTTGATTATTTCTTTAAAAATAAATTACATTAAAATTTTAGGTTATTTCACAATAATAATTAATGTTCATAATATTGAATTATTCTAAATTTTATTATTTTCTATCTTAGTAGTTAATCCCAAATTAAAAAGATTATGTTGAATTGTTGAATAGTTCAAGTATAACCAGAGTTAATTTAGTTTATTTGTTTATTAATATAATTGATTGAAAGCATAAATGATAAATAAGACAAGAAAATAATTAGAAAAATATAATGTTAGTAATTACTTAAAATAGATAACAAAATAAGTTATAGGGTATTACTTTATTTAAATTATTAATAATTAAAAGAATAAAAGGTCAGTAATTATTTTTAAAATAGACATTAAATTTAGTTTTATGGTACTACTTTATTTGAGTTGTTAATAAAATTTTATAATTTTCAGATTTATATCTACTCAATTTATGTATTTTATTTTATTCTACTTTAACAAAAAATTGAGACGTGCATTTTTAATTATTTATTTAGAAAGTATAGCGAAATGAGTTATATCAATTATAATTAATTATCGATAATTGATATCAATTAATTGATTGTATTAATTTGTAAGATGAATAACATATAATAAATGTTGTGAAATTAATTATAATAAATTAATAATTAATAAATAAAAAACTAAAAGAGACTTTTTTATTGCTTTTTAATGGCTACACATTTTTATAATTTTACTTTTTCTTTATCTCTTCCTTTCACATTTATTTCTTTTGATTTATTAAACTAAATCAATTATACTAATTATTTATATTAACTAATTAAGTATTTTTTTAATGGGTTATTATAACTGTGCCTTTAGACCATAGGTTAAAAATATTATTTAATATAATAATCTGTAAATATCTATTCTATTATATAAAAATTAAATTTATGCACTTAATGATAAAACTGTTGTGGCATCACTGGCATGTTTCTGATGGTGTTTTTCGATTTATTTTTTAACTCATTAAATTCAATTTATTATAATAAATTAATTATATCAACTAATTGATTTGGTTAATTATTTAAACATCATACAATTTATTATAATTTTCATCAATCAATTAATTGTAATTCAAATTGAATGATTATTTTGTTATGAAATTATTATTTTCTAATCTATTTTTGGGTAATACACATATTAATTATAATCGCAAATTAAGCTATTTTATATTAAATAACTTATAAATGGTCATCTCATTTATTATCATAAATGCTAAATTAAATAAGTCATTATTACTTTTGATTTATAATTAAATGAGAATAAAATCAGAGATACTATTTTATTTGGCCTTTAGGGTTTAATGGGTGTCACACTCAAATATAAATAGTTACTTTCGGATTTTGGTCTCCAACATATCAAAGCCACCTCCGTAGCTCTTTTTCCATAAAAAGAATTGCGATTCAACTCTATCAGGGATACAGAAGATTTTCAAAGAACAAGAGAATTGTTTGAATTTGCACAAATTCTAAATGTTCGAACTTACGATATTGTTTCAGTTGATTGTCGTTACGAGAATGACTCTAATCTATACATGTCTAAGGACTAGAATAGATTAAATATTATTTAAGTAATTTATTTCTAATATTGATATTTGATTAAATTAGTTTTAGAGAAATTTAAATTGTTGACTCAATTTATACAACTTTTTAACAAAATTAATATATAAGGTTATGAAAAGTCACATCTAAATTTGACAAGAACAAGACGACTTACATAGAAATGGTTCTCATGGATAATAAGGTAAGTTAATTATTTTCTATGATTCTTTCAAGTGATGCTAGGTCCATTTTATAAATATTTTTTGTTCATATTTTAAATTTATTTGATAAGTAAACCCTTGAACGAATTAAATATATTGCGATTTTATAGATTTATAAGTGCTAATAGCTTTTACATTTAATTTGTTTTATAGTGTGATAATAGCCAATATATTTGTTGGTGGATTTAACTATTACTATAATTTATGATCACATTCAGTATATATGTCTGATTTATTAAAAAAAGTAGATTATTAAAATCGATTAATAACCATTTTTGAATTAATCCAATTAACACTAGATTAAAAAAAATAATGCATAATATGTTACTTTTTTATTAATCAAATTTTTATAATTCAAATTAATTTAAAAAAATAATTTAAAATTATAATTTCAATCTTATCACATGCATGGCACGAGTAATTACACTTGTTATATATATAATCGAACCAATTCACGAGCTAATGAGCTGAGCTTCTCCAAACTCAAGATTGCCCCATTTAATTTATAAGCTTAAATTTAAGTTCAATCTCGACTCACCAACTCATGAATTTAGCTTATCAAACTATTAATGAGTTGTCACCAAAAAAAAAAAACTATTAATGAGTCAAGGTCGAGTTAGCTCATGAGCTCCTTGACTCCTTGACTGACTTCGAAGTTCGAACCCTACTTGTTGATATCAATTATCAAAAATGTGGAATTTAATCCATTTATGCATGACCCGGGCCGGTAAATTTCCTATGTATAACAAAGGGGCAATGCGTTTGCGCGGGTAACCCTAATTTAGCTTTCTCTTTACCCTTTTACTGTTACGCAATGCGGCGCGCCGCTGTGTAGAGTCTAGTCCTTTCTTCACGGTGTCCCTGTGTCATCACGGTGTGATCTCCCGGCCCGCAAGCCAGCCCTCGTGGTCCGATAAGTGCTCCACTCGAACCGAGCCCCTCGCTCATAGTCGTTGGTTAGAACACTTTTCGATTGATTCTTGTTTCCTTTAAGAAAAATATTCCTGTTTGGTTGTCGAAACGAATTGAAAATTTCATCTACCAATGCTTATTGATGCATTTAACTCATTCGTATTTGTCATTCGTATTTGCTTTCTACAGTAAATAATTTTCCTTCAGTTATTAATTATTGCCCTACGTTCTTTTTTTTTTTTTTCTTTAATGGGTTCTTATTGGCCTTTTCAGTGAATGTACGGATACTTTTCTCTTTAAAGTATGCGGGATTCGATCAAGTTTGAATCAGGAGATTCACATATGCTTGTGAAAAGAGAAGATTTTTATTCTGAGGAACAGAGAAGAAGGGCTGAAAGGCGATGGAAGAGAAGGGGGCTCAGTTTGAAGTATGATCCAAAACCCAATTGCTTTGTCAGTGCTACCAGGATATCTGTCAAGAGTTGTGGAGATGTGGCCTTTTCATCGGACAATGATGTTCATATCGTAGAGGATGAAGTAGATGAAGATTACAGAATTGTCTTGGATGGTTATCTTTCTGAAATTTCTAATGATATTTCCGAGATTGAGGATGATGAAGTAGATGAAGATTACAGAATGCTCTTGGATAGATGTCCTCAATATTATTATGACATTTCCAATATTGGGCATGATGAAGTAGATGAAGATTTCAGACTGTTTTTGAATACATATAGTTCTGATAATTATAATGCTGATTCTGACACTGTTTACATCAGTGACAATGATCATGATTTGGATAATGAGGATAAAATGTTTGTGGAAAACCTAAGGAATGAAGGAAACTCCTATATTTCCTCAATCAGTATGCATAACCAGCATATTGATATAAGCTATGGGGGCAAAGAAGGGGAGTTGGAGGAGACAGGTGATGCATTGGAATCTCAGCAAGTTCCAGAGTCAGAAAAAGGACCTCCTAGTGAAATTACAGGTTCAGATGTTTATAGAGCTCCAGGCAACAATTGCAACTCTCAATTGCAGTTCAATGATGCAGATGAAGAGTACGAAACATTATTGCCTTTCTGTAGGAATGATGATGGTTTGGTGCGTTCAAATGTTAAGAACAATCCACTAATTTTGAATCATGCATTCGATAATGCCAATGTGCAGTGCGACGTCAAGGAGCAGACAGTTGACAAGATGGAATGCTACCGCAATCTGCACTCTGAAGGAGGACCATTTGATATAAGGCCTTCTTCAGACGATTCTGTAGTTCCCAAAAATAATTGCAACACTGGATTGGACTCTCATAATGTAGATGAAGATTACCAAATATTCTTGAATATTAATGGGATGGTTGATGAAAGTTTGCAATCGTTGGTGGGAAGTGAAGCTGGAAGAAGCTCAAGTATTAGGAACAAGTCTCAAGTTTCTGATCATCCTTTTGGTAATCCCAGTGTCCAGTTTGATGTTGTTGAAGAACATACAGTCGACCCAGTGGAATCTGACCAAACTGAAAGAGGACAATTTATCAGAATGGAATGTTCAGATGATTCTATAGCTCCCAAGAACAATTGCCATGCTGAACTGCAATCTGATAGTTTTGATGAAGATTACAAAGCATACTTGAATTCTTATTCTTCTTATAGGGGTACTGATAAAGGTTTGATGTCTCCGGAGGTGGGAGGCGAATTAAATGGAAGAAGCTCATGCGTTAGGAACAATTCACAAGTTTCTGGTCAAGGGTATCATACTCCAGAAGGACAATGTGATGTTGATAAAGAACAGAGAGGTGGTCAACTGGAATCCCAGCAAAGTCTACAGACTGAAGGAGCACCTGTTGATAGAAGCCCACATTTAGATGTTTCAGGAGTGTCCATGAGCAATACTGAATCAAGGGTTTATTGTGTTGATGAAGATTACCAGAGATACTTGAATTCTTATATGGCAGATGATGAGGGGCTTATAACTGTCAGGGTAGAGAGTGACAACAAAAGAAAGAGTTCAAATGTTAGGCACAGTTCACAAGCTTCTGATCAAGCATTTCTTACTGTTGATGGCAATTTGATGCATATGCAACACAAGAGTATCACAAAGACATGCAAAGCAGACACCAGTAAAAGTTGCTCTGACTCAGATGTGATTCTTTTAGAACCTAATCAAATTGGTGAAAACAGCCCGTTCATTTTTTCCAGAGATTTTGATTCTTCAGTAAGTGCCTTTAACTATTTATAGCCTAACCTTGCTATTTGTAATATGCAACTTTGCACACCTGCACTTCTAAGAAATTTGAAATAATTACTTTCTAACTTATGCGTAATATAAATTGGTGTATGTTCAGTACTTTGAAAATGAAACAAACCCCAGAGACAGCGGGAAATTATCTGAGTTAAAGACAAGACTTCTGAAAGATCTTAACAGGCCTTATAACCAAGAAGAACATGATAAACTTCTGGATTTAGTTCATGTTCGACTGCATAAGGAACGACATGCTGAAACGCGCCAAGGGGTTGTTAAATCATACCGCTCACACGGTGTTAACAAATCATACCTTGAATTGTACCCTGGTTGGTCCAGCTTTTTTTATTTTTTTTCTTATTCTGAAATTAAAGTTATTCGGTTTCCATTTGTAAAGATTGGCATGAAGTTTATGTTCTCTCTTCAACCAAGATTCCATGCTTCCTCAATTGACATTAACGAGTATCACTACACTTTATATTTGGCTGTATCAAATTTTGTTAATTAATTAAGAGAAAGTTCTCCATCCCTTTTGGAGTAAACCTGCAACTGCATAATTTTGTGTTTTGTATTTTGTATTTTAGTATGACAGATATGATGTATATGGTTTCCGGAATATAAATATGGTCTATCAGAATTTCATGAACCATGTTGTATGTTACGATCCAACTGCAAGATATGGGATTCCAATTG
>NC_029791.2:88778976-88799264 GCF_000816755.2 Arachis ipaensis
ATAAGCATTGACCTCTCCGATCACAATTTTGATGTGATTCTCTCAACTTTCTTATCAATTGGTACCAAAGCATTCCACCATATCTCTCATCTGAAGTCAGGTGAGAGGTGCTGGCCAACAATGTTGTGTTTCAATTGAGACTAGTAAAAGTGGCAATTACACAGCCAGCCTTCATGGGTGCCATGCCGTGGCTCATGGTGGGATGTTAGGATCCAATTGCAAGGTATGGGATACATGTCCCACATCAGAAGTATTGGATTGTAATATTTTTTTGGGCTCCAATCACAGTGGCTAGCTTTTTTGGTCTGGTTCTCTCATGGATGGTAGTAAAGGGTGCTAGGTGTTATTGACTCAACATATATCAGCAATTGTACACTTTATTCTTTGATTGATAATCATTGATTTTTATCATCTGTAATTTTTAAATGGTCTGTGCCAGTTGTTAGGTTGCTTATATTCTTCTTGTTGCATAATAATGTCTATGCTGACACTGCTGTCAATATTTTTACAGTTCTTTATCAATTCCTTGTTTGATAATTGTGCAGATCTAGCATTAGCAATTAAATTCAAGGAACCACACAAGGTTTTGATTCTGTTACGTGGATTCTCTTTCTGGCTGCAAGTAAGTTAATGCATCCATACTTCATTTAATTTCATGTTTCTAATCATCCATGTTTGTAAAGAGTTTATTATTGCCTGTTGAAGCAGTACCTCCTGTATCGTTTGCCTGTTAAAAGTTTTTCCTTATCGTGATTCATATGCTTTGAAGGGAGAAAAAGAAAACCTGTTTGAACCAGTGAGCTGAGTTAAGTGGTGCATGTTTGGCAATCATATTTACTGAAAACTTGTTTTCTACCTTCATAAAATCTATTTATCTATCTATATTATCAATCGAGGTATTTGGGACATTAGATAGAATTAATTGTTATTGTTAGCAGATTTTACTTACACTAGAAAGGCGCTTTTTTGAAAAAGGATAACTTTTTAGCATTTTGGTTATAATCATTATTTGATTCTTTTGGAGTTAGAACATGTATCTTGAAATTGGATCTAGCCCTACTGATCGGGTAGAGACTCATTCCGTTTGAAAGTGACACTTTTTAATTGAGATATCAATATATACCGACACATTTCTGTCCAAATAATTTTAAGAGAAAAGGACAAATCGATCCCTAACTTTTTTGTCCGCTGACATTTAAGTCCCTGAAGATTTAAAAATACATTTAAGTCCTTGACCTCTTCAAAATCTGGACATATCGATCCCTGAGTCTAATTTGTCCAATTTTAAAAACTCTCTCACGTATGCATCCGTATCAACCAGGTCAGTACAACAGAAGTCACGTTTGATTTTTCCGATAAGTCTGACAGACCCAAGTGAACATGAGGGATCGATATGTCCAGGTTTTGAAAAGGTCAAGGACTTAAATGTATTTTCAAATCTTCGAGGACTTAAATGTCTGCGGATCAAAAGGTTAAGGACCTATTTGTCCTTTTTTCTAATTTTAATTTTTCAACGGATCGAAATAGTGAAAGTGACAATTAATGGAGTAAAAAATTGTCCATTGGCAGCATTTTATGGATTTGGTGGCTGTGATGCCTTAGCCTTTAGTCCTTACGATATCTAGATTAATGGTAGTTATATTTTTGTCGTTCTGTTTTTCAGAATTTGACCCATGCCGGAGTAACGATGCGTTGGATTGAGGAATCATGTTTGGAGATTTTACAAAGAATGTGATTTGGAATCTTGCTACTTTTAAGATTTGGAATAAGAAATCAAATAGCAAAACTAAGTTTTTGTACAGAATCGTGGCTAGAATTGTTAGTACTCGTTAAGAACTCTTTCAGGATGCAAACCATGTATGTAACATTTTCCTGTCTCAAATCTTAATCCTATGCTGAGCCCTTGCTTTTCTTTTTAGCCGCGACTTTTGCCACACCCTTAATAACAAGCAGGGATTATATTGAAAGTAGGGTTTTATAAAAAAAAAAAGGGTTTTTAGAGTAATTATCCAAAATTTTGTAAAAATATAGATAATTATAAATCAATCTCTAGAATTTTATTTTCTATTTTTACGGTGGTCATTAACAAAAATAAATCATAAAAAAATTTAGGTAAAAACACTAAATTTTACAGAAAAAAGTATCTTATTTTTTCAACTATGCTTATAGAAACTACGTCAATTTAATTTTTTAAAAAATGTCAATTTAATTTCTAAAGTATGTTTTGAGAATATATATTTAGTGTTAGGTATATTGACCTATTTTTTATGTTGAGAGCATTTTTATTATTAATAAAAGTGAAAGATATTTTTGTCAAAATGTTTAAAATTCAGGGTATTTTTGGTTGTTTATCCAAGATTTTAGTACAAAATAAAATTTTATTCCATTAAGGAGTTGTCTACATGGATCAGATGATGATATTATGTCCTATCATATATCAGTATTTAGTGAGATCATTGATACATAAATCTCTTTTAACCATCTGTATGATTTTTTTTAGGTCTTTTGTCTTTTGTTACTTGTCTAAATCTTTCATCTAATCCACCTTAATCAGATTTTTTTTTGTCAATTTTCTTTACACTAGTCTTTCTCTATTCTATCTTTATCTTTATTTTATCTATGTGTTTAGCTGTTCATCCATCTAATGCCCTTCTCTCTATCACACTAAGTTTATGTTCATATTTATTTTTTATCGCTCAACACTCCTTTCATATAACATAAGTGGCCTAGAGATAGTGCAATAAAATTTACCACTAAATTTTAAAGAAATTTTCAAGGTTTTCAAACTCATGAGTCTAGGTAAACTCGACTCGTAGACTTGACTTATAAATTCATACGAGTTTACTTGTATGAATTTATTTTTTTAAGAATCATATATATCATACATAAGATATATATTTACTCAAATCTAAGCATTTAAAATTAATAATTTTACCACAAAACTCATAATAAACTAAAATAGTAGAACAAGTTATAATAAATGTATTCAAATCCTTCACAATTAAGCAATAAGTATGAAGTAGCACACAAGCACACAAAGCAGAAGTAAGGCTCGAATCAGGGGTAGAAGCACAAGCATGAAGCAGAAACAGGGGTTAGAACTTATAAGCTCGAATCAAGGGTAGAACTTAGAAACAGATGTAGCAACTGCCAGAATGACAAATCAGAACAAAAACAAGTGAATGACGAAGAAAAGCAGAGGTAGGAAGGGTGTAAGGAGAAGGCTGAAAAGTATTATTATTTGATGATCCAGCTTGTCGAACGGAGTCTAACCGTGTCATTCAAATTTTGCAAATTCCCAGCATATAAAATCTAAAAAGTCAGTTATCGAAAATCTAAGTTGTTGCAATGTATGCTTTGTAAAGTATAAAGTATCGTTTCATGTGTATTTTATAAAATTGTGAGCTTTTCAAAAATAATTCTTCATTCCAATAATTCTAATAAATTCAAGATTTACAATAAATTAATATTTATTCTTAAATGATGAATTCAGGAATTCAATTAGGCAAAAATAATAATATATTTAAAATAACTGTAAAGATAATATATACTCATAACTTAGTTTTAAAGAACTGGAAGTAATTTTGAGCACATCGTTGAACTACTAATTGATGGCCAATAATTCTGTAATTCTATAAATTTTCCAATAATAATAGAGTAAACTACCATTTCTACCCATGAAAGTTGAAAACGCTGACAGATCTACCCATAAAAAAAAGAAATTACCATTTGTACCCATAAAATATGGGTTCCATACAACAAAATTATGCAAACTCAAATCTCAAATTACCCTTATCATTATTGTTTTCAACTTTTCATTGAACTCAAAACAGAATGCTACAACCTAATGTCCCTGTAACAAATCAATTGCCAAACTCAAAAAAATCATGTGGGAAATTGAACGAATTGTTGAACGAATTGAGTAATCCTCACCTGAGCCAAATTCTTAGAGGCAGGGGTAAGCTTGTTCTGTTTCAGCTCTGTTTTGGCGAGAGAGAAGCAAGTTAGGGCAGTTGCTCTAAAGGTTCGGCAACTGAGAAGCTGATGATGATGGTGACGTCGCCGATAGCTCGTTGGAGTAGAAGAGAGAGTGAGAACAAAGGTTGAATTAGGGTTCGTGGGGGGAGGTGTGAGACTGGTGAGTGGCTCGCTGGCAGTGGTCTGGACCAAAAGAAAGAACGACTCGGACGGTGAGTGTGGCTCGGGTTTGTTGCAGATGGTGGAGATGACGGTGGTTCGCGGCGGTTCTGGCGGCTGGAAGTTGGACGGCGATGATGGCAGGGCTGTGATGGTGGTTCGGAGGTCTCTGGTTCTTGAAGAGAAAAGAAGAAGGGGAAGCAGAGGAGAAGGAGAAGTGAATTAGGGTTTGCTGGTTTAAAATAGATGGCGAAAGAGACAGAAAGAGAGAGAGCTCACCGCAGTTTTAGTTCGCAAAGGGGACCGCGGTGGTGACGGCTAGTGAGGAGAAGGTAGTCACGGTAGGCGAGGGTGGTCGGCGGTGAAGAGAGGAGAGGCGGGGCACTGCGGCTCTAGGGTTAGTGGCGGCGGCGAAGCAAGGGTTGGTGCAAAGGTTCTTTGGTCGGCGAGGGCAAGATAGGGAAGGAGAGAAGGAGGGGTGGCCACGGCAGAAGGAGGACGACAACGGAAGAAGGTGTTGCTGCTAGGATTGTTTGAAAATCAATTGATTATTGGTGAGAGATAGAGGATGTGGTTAATAGTGGTGGTGGTGTAAAGGGGGGTTTGTGGTGGTGGTGGTGGTAAGGTGATGAGTAGATGAGGATGATTGAGTGGTTAATAGGGAGGGAAAAGATGATGTAGATGATATAATAAGGGTAATTTGGGGTTTTTATATGATTTTTTAGGGTTTGGATAATTTTGTTGTATGAAACTCATATTTTATGGGTACAAATGGTAATTTCTTTTTTTTTTTTTTATGAATAGATCTGTGAGCATTTTCAACTTTCGTGGATAAAAATGGTAGTTTACTCATAATAATATTTGTGAGTTAATAATATTATCAATTAATATAATCTTACTCATTTTGATAAATGCTCTAGATTTTTTAATCTTAAGAATTCTAATTCAAATTTATAGATACCTATAAATATTGGTATGATAAAAATTATAAATATACTTAATTATCAAATCAAAAATGATCTTCAAACCTCAATAATGACTGAAACTTAAAAATAAAAGATTTTCCTCATTTACTAACTTTAAACTCCATTAATAGTGTTGCGAGAAAATAAGTTTTTCTTTTGGAGTATACATGATACATCAAAATGAAGATAAGATAAAGTAAATAATAACATAACGTGGTGGATGATGTGTTATAGAGCATTAAAGAGCAAAATTGAAAAGGGAAAAGGGAGCAGAGAAAGAGGAATTATGGTTTCAAAAAAAACCGAAGAATGAATGAGCGAAAGGAAATCAGTGAGGGCATCAGATGACACATAAAAAATAAAGGATTTAACTAAGATATGTGTCTCCACGTGATCCATATTCCTTTTCGTTTCTTAGTTATTATATCCACAATTAAAAATAATTGCAAAAATATTTATATTTGAGATAAATACTATTTTAATTCTTAAGATTTAAAGTTAAAATTAAAATTATTCTTGACTTTTTTTTTGGGATACATTTAGAATTAAAATCGTTCTTTTGGATAGATTTATCCTTTAATCATTATTTTTTTTAGGATAAATTAACAAAAATTCACCTGAATAATTTTATCATTGATAAAAATACACCTAAAATTTATTATCGACAAAAATACTTTTAAATAATTTAAAAATGCGATTAAAATGTCCAAAAAAAAATATTATTTTTGTAAGTGGCAAACGACTTTTTTATTTGACCGATAAGTATGAATGTCCATCAAGTTAACGTTGGGCTGTGCAATATTAAATATATGCGGTGCTTTGTTTCCCCATGGTAGACTTCATATTAATGAAGTTTGAAAAGGAGAATGTTGGACAAGTATAAATAGGGTATGGGTTTGTGATTATACGTACACAAGCAAGTAATAATAAAATCACTTCTCTCTTTATGTTGCAATTAAATACTCTTCTCTTTAAATTATTTTAATACTAGAGTCTTCTATTTATACATCTCTATTATATATATCTTTTATTTCACAACACGTTATCAGCACGAGATTCTGATCAAATTTTTAGGAAGACTCAGGTAACAAATTTTCATTATGTCGAAGCTCTCTCATCTTGAATTCAAATGCTCTTGATATATCTGGAAACAATTATTTATCATGGATACTAGATGCTGAAATCCATCTTGATTCAATGGATCTTGGAGATACCATTAAGGCTGAAAATAATGCATCCCAGAAGGATAAAGCCAAAGCCATGATTTTTCTCCGTCGTCATCTTGACGAAGGATTGAAAAATGAATATCTTACATTAAAAGATCCTGCAGATCTTTGGAAAGACCTTGAAGAAAGGTATAATCATCAGAAAACGGTGATACTTCCTCAGGCCCAATATGAATGGACGCATTTGCGTTTACAAGATTTTAAATCTATAAATGAATATAATTCTGCAATATTTCGAATCACCTCACGAATGAAATTGTGTGGGAAAAAAATAACTGATCATGATATGTTGGAGAAAACTTTCTCAACCTTCCATGCCTCGAATGTGCTCCTGCAGCAGCAGTATCGAGAGAAAGGGTTTAAGAAATATTCTGAGTTAATTTCTTGCCTTTTTATTGCCGAACGCAACAATGAGTTGTTATTGAAAAATCATGAAGCGCGCCCAGCTGGCGCCGCCCCATTTCCTGAAGTAAATGCGGCAAATCGTTACCCCAGAAGAGGTAAATGACAAGCTTTTAATAACAAGAAAAATTATGGAAGGAAAAAGAATTATGTTCAAAAGAGAGGATCTCACCAGAAGTGGGATAGAGAAAGAAATATCGGGCAGAGTAAATCAACAGAGGATAAGTGTTTTTGTTGTGGTGGAAAGGGCCATTGGTCTCGTACCTGTCGTACCCCAAGGCACCTAGTTGATCTTTACCAGGCATCTTTGAAAAAGGACGATAAGGGAAAAGAGTCGAATTTCGTTTCAAATGATGCAGAAAATTCCACCACTCATTATGATGTATCTAATTTCTTTGAGGACCCTGAAGGAAATATTGGCCATTTGATCAATGATGGAATAGTTTAATATGTGAAATTGTGAAGTATCTATGTAAATAAATAATGTAAAAAATTTATTGTTAAGTTTTATTTTCTATGTATTTAAGTTTCAAATGTGATGTACATAAATAATGAAATATTAATGTTTATGAATTTTGAAATTATTAAATGTGTCAAATTTTAAAATAAAATTTTAGTATATGACATTATTTTATGTACAGTATTTCCTAGAAAAATAATTCTGATCAAGTATTCAATTTATCTGTGCATACTACTCATTTTATTATTATTTGTTTTTGAAGAGAATGGCAATGATATGTAATGAAGATGTATGCCTTGCGGATAGTGCAAGTTCGCACACTATTCTCAAAAGTGATATATATTTTACCCATCTTGTGCCAAAAGAGGAATATGTTAATACTATTATTGGCTCAGGCAATGTGATAGAAGGCTCCGGAAGAGCTATAATTTTGTTTCCTGGAGGAACAAAATTTATAATAAATAATGCACTATTATCTACCAAGTCTCTGAGGAACTTGTTGAGTTTCAAAGATATTCGCCGAAATGGATATCATGTTGAGATGATGAATGAGAAAAATTACTCTCCTATGCAATTAGCTTTTGGCCAGCAGCCAAATGTTTCCCATTTAAGAATATTTGGGTGTGCGATATATGTTCCTATTGCACCACCTAATCGCACCAAAATGGGACTCCAAAGAAAATTGAGAATATATGTTGGATATGATTCTCCCTCTATAGTGAGGTATCTTGAGATACAAACTGGAGATGTATTTAAAGCCCGATTTGCGGATTGTCATTTTGATGAATCAAAATTTCCAACATTAGGGGGAGAGAATAAGCTTCCTGAAAAGGAGCTTAACTGGAATGCGTCATCATTGATGCATTTAGATCCTCGATCAGGGCAATGTGAACTGGAAGTTCAAAAGATTATACATTTGCAAAGAATAGCAAATGAATTGCCTGATGCATTTTTCGATACAAAGAGGATAACCAAATCTTACATACCAGCGGAAAATGCCTCAATTCGAATTGACGTCCCAATAGGACAAGTAGCCACTGAAGCAAATTCACGCCAGAAGCGTGGCAGGGTGGAAAATGCCCCAATTTGAATTGATGTCCCAGTAGGACAAATAGCCACGGAAGCAAATACACGCCAGAAGCGTGGCAGGCCTGTCGGTTCCAAAGATAAAAATCCTCGAAAGAGAAAAGAGGTAAATACGATTCCTGTTGAAAAAGACATAGTAAAGACACCGGCAGTTGTCCAAAATTCTGATATAACGCCAGAAGACGTTCAAGTACCTGAAAATTGTGAAAATAACGAGATCTCGATAAATTATGTCTTTACAGGAGAGAAATGGGACCGAAATAAGACAATTGTCAATGAAGTATTTGCATATAATGTGGCATTAGATATCATGCATGAAAGTAAGGATCTTGAGCCAAGATCAGTCGAAGAATGTCGACAAAGGAATGATTGGCCAAAATGGAAAGAAGCCATGAAGGCTGAATTAGACTCACTTGCAAAACGTGAAGTCTTTGGACCTGTAGTCCGTACACCTGAAGATGTAAAACCTGTTGGATATAAGTGGGTGTTTGTGAGAAAACGAAATGAGAAAAATGAAGTTGTGTGCTACAAAGCTCGACTTGTGGCACAAGGTTTTTCACAAAGGCTCGGTATAGATTATGAAGAAACGTATTCCCCTGTAAAGCTATATCATGGAGGTCCACGAAACAGACGATAGCAGCAACCTCCTCTAATCATGCTGAAATACTGGCGATTCATGAAGCTAGTCGCGAGTGTTTTTGGCTGAGGAGTCTGATTCAATATATTCTGTCATCATGTGGACTGATTGATCATAAGATAGCTCCAACTGTCCTGTTTGAAGATAATACAGCATGCATTGCTCAATTAAGGGTAGATACATCAAAGGTGATAGAACAAAGCATATTTCTCCCAAATTCTTCTTCACTCGTGACCTTCAAAATCAAGGGACAATTGATGTCCAACAGATCCGTTCAAGTGAAAATCTAGCAGATTTATTCACGAAGTCACTCCCAAAATCCTCCTTTGAAAGATTGGTACATGAGATTGGGATGCGCCGATTTCGAGACATCAACTAATGTCGACAAGAGGGGGAGACTGTACTCTTTTTCCCTTGGTCAGGTTTTTTTTCCCATTAGGTTTTTCTTGACAAGGTTTTTAATGAGGCAGTCCCTATCACTAAAGGATATTGTACTCTTTTTCCTTCACTAAGGTTTTTTTCCACTGGGTTTTTCTTTAGTAAGGTTTTAACGAGGCAATAATCCTAAATGGACATTCAAGGGGGAGTGTTACGATAAGTATGAATGTCCATCAAGTTAACGTTGGGCTGTGCAATATTAAATATATGCGGTGCTTTGTTTCCCCATGGTAGACTTCATATTAATGAAGTTTGAAAAGGAGAATGTTGGACAAGTATAAATAGGGCATGGGTTTGTGATTATACGTACACAAGCAAGTAATAATAAAATCACTTCTCTATTTATGTTGCAATCAAATACTCTTCTCTTTATATTTCTACTACAATTCTTTCTCTTCTTTTATTTTATTAGTATTCTAAATTCTCTTTTCTATTACTCTTTACCTATAATATTAATAGCAATATTAATCATCTTTATTATATTGAGATAGTAACAATAAACATATGCAATTCTCTCTCTCTTTATTTTTAATACTTCTATCTATCTTTGTATATATATATACATTACAACATATAATATTATTATATATATATAAATTATTATTGAGCTAATTATTTTAATACTAGAGTCTTCTATTTATACATCTCTATTATATATATATCTTTTATTTCACAACAAAAATCAAATTTTAAGGATAAAAATATACCATTTTTCTAATCATACTTGTAAAAAACTACATTAAAATTTAATCTCTAAAGTATATTTTTAGAATACATATTTAATGTTGGGAATTTTTGTCTTGTTTTTAAATTATTTGAGGACATTTTTGTCGATAACAAAATTTAAGTGCATTTTTGTCAGCAACAAAATTATTTGGATGCATTTTTAGTAGTTTATTATTTTCTTTAAAAAAACATCACCCTTAAAAATCATTTTCTATCATCGTCATCATCCGAGACCAACAATTTCTTCCATCATCCTCCATTTGCGTCCACCACCACCACCATCATCATCATCCATCCATCTCTATCATCATCGGTCACCTCTATCAAATCCATTTACCACCACCACCACCTACACTCAATCATCTATACTTCCACCTTCATCTATCAGATAGATCAGAGAGATTGATTACATAGAGAGATAGAGAGAGAAAGAGAGACAGAGAGTGCGAACTAAACTAAGCAAGGTCGTGGAGTTGGCAAAGGACTCGAACGAGTCCAGCCATGGCGATGGCTTCGAGGAAAGCCTTGGGATCATCCTTATCAGTAGTGCGGTGGAGCTTCAGATTGGCCAAATTGTGCTTGCTCCAAATGTGGAACCTCAAAATTGGCATTCTTTGAGTTTTAGTCAATAAATCACCATTTGCTGCTGGCGCTGTTATCTAATCTTTTCTTTAGTAACGTTGTATGTTTTGGCTATTGCACTATGGAAATGGAAGAGAGAAAAAAAGATAGTGGGAAAGAATAAATGATATTTTTGTTATTTAAAAAATTATTGTGACAAAAAGGACGATTTTAATGCTAAAAGGAACGTTGAGGACCATTTCGAATAAAAAAAATGTTAGAGACGATTTTGATTTTGATCTCAAACTTTAGAACTAAAACAATACTTATCTTTAAATATTATTTTTCAATTCAAACCACCCATCCACTAAGGTGACGTGGCAAAGAGTGAATGGAACTATACAAGAGAGCATAACATAACATAACTTTTGGAAAAAAATCTTTTAAAATAAATAGAATTATAAAATAGTAAAGTAAAGAATTAATTATTATTAAATTTATAACTTATAATTATTTGTGATAAATGATTAAATAATTCTTTTTATTTCTATAAGAAAAAGTTAACACTCTTTTACAGTCAGAATTAAAATTAAAATCACATCAATCTAATAATTTCAGAAAAGAAAACAAAATCAAAATCAATTAACCAAAAAAATAATCTGTGCTTGTTCTTCTTCTTCTCTCAACATCAAAGTTACACCAAAAATGATGAACAAACCCTAACCCAGACAAAAAGTCAAAACTAGTCCTCATATCCCTCTCCCTTCCTTGTCTCTTCCCTAGCCCTATCTCTGCACGGCGGGCTTCCCTACCTCGCGCCGCTATGCTCTCGCCGCCCTGCCTCCCGCCATCGTGTCAACTGTGGGTGTTACCGTGTGGGTGTTGTATCGCATGATGCTCCCTGTTGTGGCCTGTGGGTGTTGTCGTGTTGCAAGTTGCTAGTGTCACTGTCGTTTCTGCTCTCTTTTCCGCCGTGGCTGACTCCGCCATGGCATCGCTGGTTCAGATAAGCCACAAACATCCTATTTCCCCTCTAATAGTCCTTCCTACCTCTGTTTAATACTTTAGTTCGATGTTCAAACTTCAATTTGTTATATTCCTATATTTTGTTCTAAATATGATTGTGAATTTATAATTCTACTAGTTATTGGGATTGATTTTCAAATCTTCTTTACTGAACTAAAGTAAGTTAAACTTTTGAAGTCTTTTAGTTGAATTTTCCTCTATTTTATTTTGTCTAAACTACCTAAAAAGAATTATTTAAGTTTCTTGTTCAATTTTGTTTTGAATTTGTTGTTGTTCAATTTTTAATGATTGGTTCCTTTCGATATATAACAAACATCCATAAAGATGCTTACTCATAGAATAATGTAGGTTGTTCAATTTGAAACCAACAACAGAGTGAAGGGTTCTGATTTGTTTTTTGTTTAAGTACTAAGTAGATGGACATAACACTGATTTGGATAATCTTGTGTTTTCTCTTTGCCCTCCTACTGGGTTCTGCTTAATGCAATGGCATAGATTGATTGTTGTTTTCCATATTATTACTAAGTTTGATAACTGATAAATCCATATTTTACGATTATTTTTGGCTTGAAAAGAGTGGATTTTATCAACTTACCTTGCATTTATTCCTTGAAATTGCATGTTTTTGTGAATTTTCCCATAATTATGCTTAATTGTTAAAATGATGCTTTATATGCTTTAAATTACCAAACTTAATTCACTTTTATCCCATTCGATACCTTGATATGTTTGTTTGAGTGATTTAAGGTTTAGAAGACAAGGATGGTGATAAACCACTATTTTATGGTTTATCTTGTGTTTAATTGAGTGGTTTCATCAAGTCTACACCCACTTATTCATATTAATTGCATGATTTTATAACTCCTTCCTAGTATTATTTTATGGTTGAAAACTTGCTTCCTAGAGACCTTTAATTAGTATATTTTAATTCTCCTTTATACCATTCGATGCCGTGATCCGTGGGTTAAGTGTTTTAGGCTTTATAGGGCAGGAATGGCTTAGAGAATGGAGAGGAAGCTTGCAAAAATGAAAGGAACACAAGAAACTAAGGAGATGACCAGCAAACACTGACGTGAGCGCATGGCTCATGCAGGCGCGCGAAATGGAGAAATTGCAGCGACGCATGCGCGTGCCTGACGCATACGCGTGGATTGGAGTCTGCACGAATGACGCGAACGCATGAACGACGCAGACACATGACAAGGAAAATCGCTGAATGGCGCGAATGCGTGGATGACGCGTATGCATGACCTGCGCGATCTGCAGAATTAACAGAAAATGCTGGGGGCAATTTCGGGCCACGTTTTGACTCAATTTTTGGCCCAAAAACACAGAATAAAGCCAGGGAACATGCAGAGACTCAGGAGGAAACTTGAAACAACTTCACATATTCTCATTAGGATAGTTTTAGGTTTTTTAGATCTGAATCTAGAGAGGATTACTCCCCCTCTAGGTTCTCTTTACATTCCCAGTTTATTGTTTTATGCTTTTGGATATTGAAGAAGTCATTACCTCCGTTGAAGACATTATTCTAGTTTGTTTCCTTACTTACTCTTTTATTCTTAATTCTTGTTTAAAGTAGTAATTGAATTATTTTCATGAATTGTTAGTGCAAAAGATTACTTTTATTTTTAATTAATTTTGAATCCCTATTTTATTTATTTTATCATGTCTTCTTCTATTATTTTTATGAGTGTTATATTCATGTCAATGCGGGTAGACTCCATACTTGACATGGGGGTTGATTAAAAGGAGACACTTGAGTTGGAAGGCTTAGGTGTTGATTAAACTGGAAGTTGTTGGCTAGTTCTGTATTTACTAACGCTAGACCTTCCTAAGGGAGAGGACTAGGATTTGCGAATAAGGGTTAGCTTAATCATTTGACTTTCCTTTATTTAGTAAGGGTCAACTAAGTGAAAATAGCAACTTTTTTAATACTACATTTAAGAGACCCCAACAAGGATTGAAATTCCAATTAATCATTCCCCCAGTCAAGGCTTTTTATTTAGAATATTAATAATTATTCTTAGTTTTTGTTGCTTTAATTTACTATTATTTAATTGCTCATTATTCAACTCTCAAACCCTCATGGAAATTCCTAATTAATAAATTAGCATACTTTCTCGCAACTCATTGGGAGACGACAAAAAAAAAAGAGATCCAAAAAATATTCAAATAATTAAGTAATTAGATAAATAAATAAGGGGACAAAATTATCCCAATGCTAAATTAAGTTCAAAAATCAATGCATATGTGATACAAGTTAAGAGAAAAGTTGATGCATGTGTATGTAAAACAAAAGTGGGAGAATTTTGGGTAAGTTTAGGATGCTTTAAGAAGAAAATAAGAGTATATATGTTAGGTGATAGCTTAGGATAATCAAGGATTCAATTTATAGCTCACTTAGCCATATATATACCCTCACCTTTACCTTGGCCCCATTACAACCTTGAAAAGACCTCATGATGTTTGCATTGGTACATTAAATACTTGTTGATTGGTTAGGTGAAGAACAAGGTTTAGAAAGCATGATTAGAGGAGAGTAGAGTGATTACCCTATATACTAGAGTGACTAGAGTGCATACACACCATCAATAAGGGTTCAATGCTTAATTCTATGTTCTCTGCTTTCATAAGCTGTTTTCCTACAAGTTTACTTGCTTTTATTGTATAATTTGAGTTAGTGGAATTTGATTTATTTTTGTCTTGAAAGAACTTATTTATTTTTAATTGAGTAGACAAAATCATTTTATCATTTAGTTGCATTCATATACATAGGTTGCATTGCATTGCATGAGTCTAACTTTTCACTACTCATTTGTTTTATCTCCTTAAGCTAAGCACGAGGACATGCTAATATTTAAGTGTGGGGAGGTTGATAAACCACTATTTTATGGTTTATCTTGTGTTTAATTGAGTGAATTCATCAAGTCTTCACCCACATATTCATACAAATTGCATGATTTTATAACTCCTTCCTAGTATTGTTTTATGGTTGAAAACAGGAATGGCTTAGAGAATGGAGAGGAAGCTTGCAAAAATGGAAGGAACACAAGAAGCAAAGGAGATGACCAGCAAACACTGACGCGAGCGCATGGCTCATGCGGGCGAGCGAAATGGAGAAATTGCAGCAACGCATGCGCGCGCCTGACGCGTACGCGTGGATTGGAGCCTGCACGAATGACGCGAACGTGTGAACGACGCAGACGCGTGACAAGGAAAATCACTGAATGACCCGAACGCGTGGATGACGCGTACGCGTGACCTGCACGATCTGCAGAATTAGCAGAAAATGCTGGGGGCGATTTTGGGTCGCGTTTTGACTCAGTTTTTGGCCCAGAAACACAAAATAAAGCCAGGGAACATGCAGAGACTCAGGAGGCAACTTGAAACAACTTCACATATTCTCATTAAGATAGTTTTAGGTTTTTTAGATCTGAATCTAGAGAGGATTACTCTCCCTCTAGGTTCTCTTTACATTCCCAGTTTATTGTTTTATGCTTTTGGATATTGAAGAAGTCATTACCTCCGTTGAAGACATTATTCTAGTTTGTTTCCTTATTTACTCTTTTATTCTTAATTCTTGTTTAAAGTAGTAATTGGATTATTTTCATGAATTGTTAGTGCAAAGGATTACTTTTATTTTTAATTAATTTTGAATCCCTATTTTATTTATTTTATCATGTCTTCTTCTTTTATTTTTATGAGTGTTATATTCATGTCAATAGAGTAGACTCCATACTTGACATGAGGGTTGATTAAAAGGAGACACTTGAGTTGGAAGGCTTAGGTGTTGATTAAACTGGAAGTTGTTGGCTAGTTCTGTATTTACTAACGCTAGACCTTCCTAAGGGAGAGGACTAGGATTTGCGAATAAGGGCTAGCTTAATCATTTGCCTTTCCTTTATTTAGTAAGGGTCAACTAAGTGAAAACAACAACCTTTTTAATACTACATTTAAGAGACCCCAACAAGGATAGAACTTCCAATTAATCATTCCCCTAGTCAAGGCTTTTTATTTAAAATATTAATAATTATTCTTAGTTTTCGTTGCTTTAATTTACTATTATTTAATTGCTCATTATTCAACTCTCAAACCCTCATGGAAATTCCTAATTAATAAATTAGCATACTTTCTCGCAACTCGTTGGAAGACGACTTGGGATTCATACTTCCAATATTTTTATTCTAAATTTTTGTGACATCCTTTTTAAATTGGTGAGGCGGATTTTAGTTGGTTAAGGGCTATACTTACAACGCTGTTCTCTTATTAAAAATCTCTTAATTTGTCTAACTTCTGCTACGCACCAGATGGCATGAAGAATTGGAGAGCAAGAATGCAAAAGTAGAGAATTCATGAAGAAAATGAGCTTTGGAAATCTAGTAGTTGTGCATATGCATGGCTTGTGCGTACGCACGACTCGCAGCACGTGGCTCACTTAAGTTAACACGTGACTTGTGATTTCAAGCCCATTTTGGGCCTAATCTAACTCATTTCTGAAGCATTTGAAGCAAGAATTCAAGGGGGATGAACCAAGTATGGTAGAAGTGTCTTAGTAGGAATGTAGTATCATGTTTTTAGGTAGAATTCCAGAGAGAGAAGCTCCAACTTCTCTCTAGAATTTAAGGTTTCTTAGTTTAATTTCTCTTTAGATTTAGGTTTTGATTTTGTTTTAGTTTAGTTTTTTTACATTTTCATGTTTTGGTATTTTAATTCATTTAGTTTTACGTGTTAGTTTGTCTGTTTTTGTTAATTTTGGTTTATGAATACTTGTTGAATTCTCATTTTTTCTTTAATGCAAATTGATATTTTCATGTTTATTGATGCTTGTTTAAGTTGTTAGCATTGATTTCTTGCTTTGGTTAGTTATAGATTTTATTATTCTTGTAATTTATCATATTTTACTTTTATTCCTTTCAAGTGTTTGACAAAAGTACCTCTTTCAATTATATAGTAGATTTTGTATTCTTGGCTTGGGATTGAGGACTTAGGTGACCTTGAGTCATTGATGTCCAATAGTGATTGGTGATTTAGGATTGTTAGTTGATTTTGTTTCCACTAATTAGTGAGTTGGTTAGGAGTTGGGGATTAAGATCAATTATGCCTATTTGACTTACCCTCGATGTTTAGGGGTTGACTAAGTGGGATTAATTCTTCATAATTGCCATGTTTGTGGTCAATGACAAGGATAGTGATCTTTGACTCTCAACCCTTGCCAAGATCTTTTTAGCATTTGACTTTTTTTTACTTTTCTTTAATTGCTTTTAGTTTGATTTCTTGCTTGCTTTTAATTTCTTGCTATTTACAATTCTTGTTAATTGCCATCAAAACCCCCTTTCCCTTATAGCCAAAGATATACACATCTGATTGCAATTCCGTGGGAGAATGACTTGGGATTTAAAACTCCTGGTATTTGATTTGAATTGTAACAACCTTTTTAAACTTTGATTGGGGTTATTTGTCGGTTCAGAACTATACTCATAACGAAGTCGAGCTTTTAATTTGTGAAAATTCTACACCGAAAATGTATGAATAGTGTGAATAGCTTGCTAGTAGTTAGGAGTTTATTTTTCTTTACTTTTTGATATCCTTTGTTTCTATTTTTTTTCTTTTTCTATGAATTCTCATCCTTGTGGGTCTGAGTATGGTTGTGACAATTTTGTAGGAAATGGCAATTTCAATGGTGGTTTGTACCAAGGAGTGAATTATCAACTGGGGGAGGGGGGCGGGGAGGCTCACACTCAAGACCAATCTTCTTTGCATCAACCTCCTCTACTCTACTATGATCATGGCTCATCCTATAGTGCATACTAACCAAATGACTATAGTGACCCTTGCTATGGTTATGAACCTCAACCACCATAATTTTATAAACCCCATCCTCAACATTGTCCTCAACCACAATACTCTCAAGTCCCTTTCCACCATCAAACACCTCTATATGATCCAAATCCATCCCATAAACCTTATAAGCCTTATGAACAACCACCCGTTGCACCACCACCATTCCAACATCACTACTCTCATAACCCCCTTGAATGATCACCTCATAATACATCACCTCAATACTCTCACCCTTATAAACTACCTCCCATATATGAAGACTTTCTCCAACATGATGAACTCTCTTTCTCTCCACAAACTTCGATGGAAGAAACTCTTCAACTATTAATCCAAGAACAAAAAGAGTTTTAATCTTTTCGAGAGGAATCCTAAAAGAGGCGAGAAAATTACATGGCTACTATAGCCTAAGCCTTAACCCGCTTAGCCTCACTACGTTCATGCAACAATGAAAGCATTTTTGTGGATGAATGTAAATAATTAACTTCAACCGAAGAGTGCTGGATGAAGAAAATCTTGGAATCTCAAATGAAAGAAGTGGAGTTGAAGCATGAGTTCCAACAAATGGAAGATGTTGAATCCATTGACCATGAGGATATGGTTGAACATTTGGAACAAGTTGAGATAGCAAGCAAGCTTGATAATGAAGACCTTGTTGCCCTTCCACCATTGTAAGGTAAAGAATCTATTAGAGAGAAATGTGTGCACCCTCCAACGGATGTGATGATCGAGATTTTTGATGGTTTAGAATTCACAAATGAAGTCTCGTTGCAATATAGTTTCTAAACCAACACTAATCCTTTCATGCAAAAATTTTATTTGTCACTAAAATAAACCCCTAAAATTATAAACTGAAGTATTTAAACCTCGGGTCGTTCTCCCTAGGAATTGCAAACAAATGTTCTTGTTATTGGCTATGGAGTATGTTTGGGGTTTTTTGAGATTTTAGACAAGAAATATAAATGGCAAAGGAAATAAACTAACAACTAAAAAAGCTCTTGGCAAGGAATGAGAATTAGAAGTCCTATCCTAGTTATCCTCCTCAATTGTGACCACAATTGTCTATTGCTACCACTTAGTTAACCTCTAACCATGGAGAAAAGTCAAGTGGATGAATTGACTTGATTCCACAAGTCTTAGCCAACTCCCAAGGGAAAGACTAGCTTTAGTGGTATCTAAACCAATTAGCAACTTCTAATTATCAATCAACAAAGGAATTAGATAACTCAAGCATCACTAATTACTCTACCTAGGCCAAGAGGGATAAAATCTAACTTATATCTAGAAGAGGCATTTCAACAAACACATAGAAGGCAATAAAGGCAAACATTATTAATCGCAAGAATTAAAGGAATCTACAACTATAAAAGTAAGAGATTAACAATAGAAAGGCAAAACAATTATGAAACAATAAAGAACTTACCAATTGCATTGAAGAAGAAATGTAGATCTACAAAAGAAAGTTCATAAACTACAACTAACAATACAAAGAAATTACAAGAGAAGAAGAATTCTAAAACTACAAGAGAGCAATTAGGGAAGAAAAAGGAAAATTAGAAGAGGAGAAGAAGTAGATCTAGATCTAAAACCTAATCCTAATTCTAGAGAGAAGTGAGAGCTTCTCTCTCTAGAAACTAACTCTAGTTACTTCTAAAACTTAAACTATGACTAATGATAAAAAGTATGTTAATTCCCCTTCAATCTTTGGCTTAAATAGCATTAGAAATAAGTTGGGTTGGGCCCACAAGGCTTTTAAAATCGCTGGCCACAAGTTGCATTAAGTGAATCATGTGCAACCATCGGCGCGTACACGTACAGTGCGCATGCGCACTCCTAAACGCGATGAAACTATGGCAAATATTATATCATTTTAAAGCCCCAGATGTTAGCTTTCCAACGCAACTAGAACTGCATCATTTGGACCTCTGTAGCTCAAGTTATGGTCGATTAAGTGTGAAGAGGTCGGCTTGACAGCTTTTGCGATTCCTTCATTTCTTCATGAGTTCTCCATTTTTACATGCTTTTCCTTCATTCCCTTGATCCAATCTTTGCCTCCTAAACCTGAAATCACTTAACAAAAATATCAAGGCATCTAATGGAATCAAGGTGAATTAAATTTAGCTGTTTTGAAACCCAAAAAGTATGTTTTCACTCTTAAGCACAATTAAAGGAGAAGTTACAAAACCATACTATTTCATTGAATAAATGTGAAAAAAAGATGATAAAATCCTCTAAATTTAACACAAGATAAACCCTCCAAATGGGGTTTATCAGGATGTATCTCTTGATACAGAAGAAGGTGATGAGCGGATAATTTATACGCTTTTTGACAGTGTTTTTAGTATGTTTTTAGTAGGATCTAGTTACTTTTAGGGATGTTTTCATTAGTTTTTATGTTAAATTCACATTTCTGGACTTTACTATGAGTTTATGTGTTTTTCTGTGATTTCAGGTATTTTCTGGCTGAAATTGAGGGACTTGAGCAGAAATCAGATTCAGAGGTTGAAGAAGGACTGCTGATGCTGTTGGATTCTGACCTCCCTGCACTCAAAGTGGATTTTCTGGAGCTACAGAACTCGAAATGGCGCGCTTCCAATTGTGTTGGAAAGTAGACATCCAGGGATTTCCAGAAATGGATAATAGTCTATACTTTGGCCAAGAATAGATGACGTAAACTGGCGTTCAACGCCAGCTTTCTACCCAAATCTGGCGTCCAGCGCCAGAAAAGGATCCAAAACCAGAGTTGAACGCCCAAACTGGCACAAAAACTAGCGTTCAACTCC
>NC_029791.2:88800395-88802283 GCF_000816755.2 Arachis ipaensis
GAGATTTGCAAGGTGACCATAGCTTGCTTCATACCAACAATCTCCGAGGGATTCGACCCTTACTCATGTAAGGTATTACTTGGATGACCCAGTGCACTTGCTGGTTAGTTGTATCGAAGTTGTGAACCATGGTATTGGCACCATGTTCTTGGCGCCATTGCCAGGGAAAGAAAGAGCCATGAATTTTATATAATCAAAGTGTAATCATGATTGCGCGTACCAAGTTGCTCACGTTGCCAGGGATTGTTTGAGCCTGGACATCACAATTTCGTGCACCAAGTTTTTGGCGCCGTTGCCGGAGATTGTTCGAGTTTGGACAACTGACGGTTCATCTTGTTGCTCAGATTAGGTAACTTTCTTTTTGTTTTCTTGTCAAAAAATTTTTCAAAAATCTTTCAAAAATTTTCTCCTTTGTTTTCGAAAAAAAAAATGTTTTCAAAAATTTTATTCAAAATTTTTAAGAATGAATTCTAGTGTTTCATGAAGCATGTGAAGCCTGGCTGGTTGTAAAGCCATGTCTAAATTTATTTGGACTGAGGCAGCAATTTGTTATCAAGAGCAATATACTCTAATGTTAAATGCTGAAGCTTGGCTGGCCATTGGCCATGTCTAGTGTTTTGGATTGGAGCTTTCATTGAAAGCTTGGCTGGCTAGTGAGCCATGTCTAATTCCTGGACTGAAGCTTTAGACTAAGAATGCAAGATTCCTGGAATTCATATTAAAAATTTTGAAATCCTTATTTTTCTTTTACAAATAATTTTCGAAAAAAATCCAAAAAAATTAGAAAATCATAAAAATAAAAAATATTTATTTTTCTGTTTCTTGTTTGAGTCTTGAGTCATATCATAAGTTTGATGTCACTTGCATATGCATCTTGCATTTTTCGAAAATTCAGACATTGATAGTGTTCTTCATGATCTTCAAGTTGTTCTTGGTAGGTCTTCTTGTTTGATCTTGATGATTTTTTGTTTTGTGTCTTTTATTGTTTTTCATATGCATTCTTGAATTCTTAGTGTCTAAGCATTAAAGAATTCTAAGTTTGGTGTCTTGCATGTTTTCTTTGCATTAAAAAATTTTTTCAAAAATATGTTCTTGGTGTTCATCTTGACATTCAAAGTGTTCTTGGTGTTTATCTTGACATTCATAGCATTCTTGCATACATTCATTGTTTTGATCTAAAAATTTCATGCATTGCATCATTTTTCTTGTTTTTCTCTCTCTTCATTAAAAATTCAAAAAAATCAAAAAAATATCTTTCCCTTCTTCTCTCATCAAATTCGAAAATTTGAGTTGATTTTTTCAAAAATTTTTAAAATCAAATTGTTTCTCATGAGTCAAATCAAATTTTCAATTTGAAAATCTTATCTTTTTCAAAATCTTTTTCAAAAATCAAATCTTTTTCAAAATTCTTAGTTATTTTCAAAAATTCCAAAAATATTTTTCAAAAATATTTTTCTTATTTTTATATCAAAATTTTCGAAAATAACAATAACAATTAATGTTTTGATTCAAAAATTTCAAGTTTGTTACTTACTTGTTAAGAAAGATTCAAACTTTAAGTTCTAGAATCATATCTTGTGATTTCTTGTGAATCAAGTCATTAATTGTGATTTTAAAAATCCAATCTTTTTCAAAAACAATTTCAATCATATATTTTCAAAAAAATCTTCTTATCTTTTTCAAAAATTTGATTTCAAAATATCTTCTCTAACTTCCTAACTTCTTATCTTTTCAAAATTGATTTTCAAATTTGTTTTAACTAACTAACTAACTTTTTGTTTGTTTCTTAACTTTTTCAAAACTACCTAACTAACTCTCTCCCTCTAATTTTCGAAAATCTCTTCCCTCTTTTTCAAAAATTCTTTTTAATTAACTAATTAATTTAATT
>NC_029791.2:88802707-88836294 GCF_000816755.2 Arachis ipaensis
ATCCATTCACCTAAAGAAAACGCCTGCAGAAGCTCAAGAACTCATTGACATGGTTGCTAATAACCAGTTCATGTACACTTTTGAAAGGAATCCTGTGAATAATGGGACGCCTATGAAGGTGATGATTATGTGTGACGCTTATCACCATTCTCCCCTATGAACACGTGCCTGACAAACACTTTCGTTCTACATGAAATAAGCTAGAATGAATATCTCTTAGATCTCCTAACCAGAATCTTCGTGGCGTAAGCTAGAATGATGGCGGCATTCAAGAGAATCTGGAAAGTCTAAACCTTGTCTGTGGTAATCCCATGGTATTGGCACCATGTTCTTGGCGCCATTGCCAGGGAAAGAAAGAGCCATGAATTTTATATAATCAAAGTGTAATCACGATTGCGCGTACCAAGTTGCTCACGTTGCCAGGGATTGTTTGAGCCTGGACATCACAATTTCGTGCACCAGAAGGCTTAGTGAAAGATGATGAACAAGACATCAAATTTGAAGAAGCTTTCCAAGAGGTAGAGGTTGCTGAAGAACAGTCAAAGGGATAGGGAACAACCATAGCACATCCATTGGAAATCTCCCTTGCTAAGTCACCATCCATATTACAAGTTGAGTGGGTAACTATCTCATTCTTTAACTTTCTTGGCCCAAATCAATATGCCTTGTTGGAAATGAATGGTCAACTTAGAGCTCTTTGTGGGTTGAAGAGTAAGGAAGAGTTGGATATTAGTTGGCAATTGGAATCCAGGTGCATGGTGGAAGAAAGCTCAAACTTTAGAGTCTGAAGGTGGAGTAAAGCAAAATTCAAGGGATATCAGATGATGATTTGGAGCTCTGAGGAGAATTCAAAAGTTTTGTTACCCAAAATGAAGCATGAAAATCAACAAGAATGCGAGTGCAAAAACAAGGTTTGGGATCCCATAATACAATGTGAGAATCAACAAATTTGGCATCCTACTACTTGTTTAGGATTTCCTGAAAGCTTAGTGCACACAATTTGGGATCCCAGAGACTATTGGAAGTCTAAACGTTGGTGGTGATTCAAGGATGAGTTCAAGCACAAGCCTCCATGACAAGAGCTTCATCTATGTCCAACTTAAGGACTTTAAAAAAACGTGCTAGGTGGGAGACACCCCACAATGGTAAAACCTTTGAAATCGTACTTTTTTTATTATTCTTGTTTATATTTTTTTTGTTAGCTTATTTTGGTAGATTTTTATTGTTAATTGCATGTTTGATTTGATTTTCTCTCTCAATTGCGTTGGAAAGTAGATATCCTGGGCTTTCCAGCAATATATAATAGTCCATACTTTGCCCAAGATTTGATGGCCCAAACCGGCGTTCCAAGTCAGCTTAAGAATTCTGGCGTTTAACGCCAGAACTGGCATAAAAGCTGGAGTTAAACGCCCAAATTGGCACAAAAGCTGGCGTTTAACTCCAAGAAAAGTCTCTACACATGAAAGCTTCAATGCTCAGCCCAAGCACAGACCAAGTGGGCCCCGGAAGTGGATTTTTACACTAAACACCTTAGCTTACTCATTTTCTGTAACCCTAGGTCACTAGTTTACTATAAAAACTACTTTTAGTGATTCATCTTGTACCTCATGACATTTTACACGTTTCATATTGTATTCTCTATGGCATGAGTCTCTAAACCCCATTGTTGGGGGTGAGGAGCTCTGCTGTTCTTAATGAATTAATGCAATTACTACTGTTTTCTATTCTATCACGCTTGCTTCTATTCTAAGATATTCATTCGCACTTCAACCTGATGAATGTGATGATCCGTGACAATCATCATCATTCTCACCTATGAACGCGTGCCTGACAACCACCTCCGTTCTACATGCAATCAAGCTTGAATGTGTATCTCTTGGGTTTCTAATCTAAGATTGGAACCTTCGTGGTATAAGCTAGAATTATTGGCGGCTATTCCTGAGATCCGGAACATCTAAACCTTGTATGTGGTATTCTGAGTAGGATCTGGAAAGGGATGACTGTGACGAGCTTCAAACTCACGAGTGTTGGGCGTAGTGACAGACGCAAAAGGATCAATGGATACTATTCCGACATGATCGAGAACCGACAGATGATTAGCTATGCGGTGACAGTGGATTTGGAACATTTTCACTGAGAGGACAGAAAGTAGCCATTGACAACGGTGATGCCCAACATAAAGCTTGCCATGGAATGAGACTTGCGTGCATGAAGAAGAAGATAGTAGGAAAGCAGAGATTCAGAAGACAAAGCATCTCCGAAGCCTCAACCTGTTCTTCATTACTGCATAACAAGTATTTATTTCATGTTCTTTTACTTTTTACAATTAAATCTGAGAATTATTGATATCCTGACTAAGAGTTACAAGATAACCATAGCTTGCTTCAAGCCGACAATCTCCGTGGGATCGACCCTTACTCACGTAAGGTATTACTTGGACGACCCAGTGCACTTGCTGGTTAGTTGTACGGAGTTGCAAAAGTGTGATTGTAATTTCGTGCACCACACTATCTAAATTCTGAGTCCTATAGATGCCAATCATTCTGAACTTCAAAGGATAAAGTGTTAAGAAGCAAAAAGGCTACAAGTCCCGCTCATCTGATTGAAACTAAGTTCATTGATAAGTTTGGAATTCATTGTATATTCTCTACTTTTTATCCTATTTTGTTTTCAGTTGCTTGGGGACAAGCAACAATTTAAGTTTGGTGTTGTGATGAGCGGATAATTTATACCCTTTTTGGCATTGTTTTTACATAATTTTTAGTATATTTTAATTACTTTTTATTATATTTTTATTAGTTTTTATTCAAAAATCACATTTCTAGACTTTACTAGGAGTTTTTGTGTTTTTCTATGATTTCAGGTTTTTTCTGGCTGAAATTGAGAGACCTGAGCAAAAATCTGATTCAAAGGCTGAAAAAGGACTGCAGATGCTGTTGGATTCTGACCCTGCTGCATTCGAAGTGGATTTTCAGGAGCTATAGAAGCCCAATTGCTGCGTTCTCAATTGGATTTTATGGGCTTTCCAGAAATATATAATAGTCCATACTTTGTCCGAGATTTGATGGCCCAAACTGGCGTTCAAAGTCAGCCTAAAATATCTTGGCGTAAAACGTCCAAACTGGCACCAGAATTGGAGTTAAACACCCAAACTGGCACCAAAGCTGGCGTTTAACTCCAGGAAAAGCCTAAGCACGAAAAAGCTTCAATGCTTAGCCCAAGAACACACCAAGTGGGCCCCGGAAGTGGATTTTTGCACTATCTGCACTTAGTTACTTATTTTCTGTAAACCTAGGTTACTAGTTTAGTATAAAAACTACTTTTAGTGATTTATTTAAATGTCTTTTGACCATCTTTTGGAAGATATGTAATTATAGACTATCATTTGGGAGGCTGGCCTCACGGCCATGCCTAGACCTTTTTCACTTATGTATTTTCTACGGTGGAGTTTCTACACCCCATAGATTAAGGTGTGGAGCTCTACTGTTCTTCATGAATTAATGCAATTACTACTATTTTTATATTCAATTCACGCCTACTTCATCTCCAAGATATACTCTCGTACTTAATTCAGTTAAGTTAGAATGAAGGTGTGACCCGTGACAATCACCCAATCTTTGTTACTCGCTTAGCCAGGATCGCGTGCCTGACAACCACAAAGCGGTCTACATGATGTTCAACGTAGTCATTGGACGACAGTTGGAGTATACTCTCTTGGATATCTAATACATGGACCGAGTCCATGAGATTAGTATCTTCGTGGTATAGGCTAGAACCATTAGCAGCATTCCTGAGATCTGGAATGTCTAAACCTTGTCTGTAGTATTCCGAGTAGGATCTGGGAAGGGATGGTTGTGACGAGCTTCAAACTTGCGAATGTTGGGTGCAGTAACAGTGTACAAAAGGACAATGGTCCTATTCCGATGCTAGCGGGAACCGACAGATGATTAGCCGTGCGGTGACAGTGCATATGGATTTGTTTTCATCCGAGAGGATCATACAGCTTGCCATAGAAGGAGGTAACGCATGGTTGGAAGAAGGCAGTAGGAAAGCAGAAGTTCAGAAGCAAAAAGAATCTCCAAACGCTTATCTGAAATTCCCACCATTGAATTACATAAGTATTTCTATTTTATTTTCTGTTTTATTTATATTTTAATTATTAAAACCTTATAACCATTTGAATCTGCCTGACTGAGATTTTCAAGGATGACCATAGCTTGCTTCAAGCTGACAATCTCCGTGGGATCGACCCTTACTCACGTAAGGTTTATTACTTGGACGACCCAGTGCACTTGTTGGTTAGTTACGCGGATTTGTGTAAAAGATGAGATCATGTTCTTCCACACCAAGTCTTTGGTGCTGTAGCCAGGGAATGAACAATCACGATTCTGTGTACCACGCGTCGACTGTGCATTTAAGCTTTCTGGGCCAAGGACTGGAGAGTTATGCCACTTTTGGGCCAACTCTGTGCCTTAACCCGCACGGACGCATGCTGTACGCGTCCGCGTCCTTTCTGCGTTGCCCTACCCACGCGTAGATGCACCTGGCGCTTCTGCGCCCTATCATCATTCAACTCATCCACGCGCAAGTGCACAGTGCGCGCACGCATCGATGAGGTTTTTCATCACCCAGGCCAAAGACCCGAGAGTTATGCCAACTCTGGGCCAGTTTTGTGCCTTTGGCCCAGCTCACCCGCGCGGATGCGCACTGTACCCGTCCGCGCCCATTTTCAAATCCCCCATCCACGCGCAGGCGCGTATGACGCTTCCGTGCCAGTTCCTTATTTTCCCACCCATGCGGACGCGCACAGTGCGCACACACGTGGATTCAAAAATTTCATTTAACCAGGGACACGAAAGCCCTAGCGCAGTCGTGCCCCAACCCTCTTTTCTTCTCCAACGTTCCATTTCCTCTTTTCTCCCTCCATAACCAGCTCTGCACCCAGCCACTGCTGGCGAGCGTCTTGCAACCGCCACCATCGCCCTCACCTCTCTTCCTTCTTTCTCTCTTTCTTCCTCACTTTCCCCTTCTCACTTCGCCCTTGCCCTGTCTCCCCTCTGCCTCCTCTCACTAGCAACCTGTCCCGCCATTGCGACCAAGTGTGCCGCCGTGAGCACCGTCGCTAGCAGCACCACCTTGCTGCCCCCTCTGTCCCTTTCTCCCATTTCTGCTTCTGCTCTGCTTCCAGGTCTCTATCTTTCCTCTGTTCTATTTTCTTTACGGCCTTATGTTAATTTTGTTAATTAGCTTAGTTAGTTAGAAATGCATGTTAGTTGATTAGGTTGTTAGAGAACGTGAGCTGGATAGTGGATTTAAGTTTGTTTTGAATAATGATGATGATTGAAAGTGTTGCTGCTTCATTAGCTTTTCTTGGCTTGTTTGCTGGTGGATGATCTTGCTGAGTGCTGTGGGTTGAGTTCTTCTCTAATTTGCACTTCATTGTTGGATTCAATTATGCTTGATTGTTTGAATTCATGCTGCTTGCAAGTGGAATGATTATTGTCTTGGAATGGTATTTGCAAGTTGAATTCAATTGTCCTTGTTCATTTGGCAGATTTGGTGCTGTATTTTAAGCCAGTGTTTAGTTTAATTTGCTTTTTGATGTTTTGCTGCTGAAAGATTGGCTTATGTGTTCAATTCATATGAACTCATATATGGTTTTTGTGTCTTTAATTGTTAATGAATTCATATGGAATCTAAATTGATTGTTTGAATTTGAAAATAGCCAATGTACTGCTGAAATGCTGCCGGATTTTTCCTAACCATATTTCATGAAATAACACTGTTTTATTTGGCGCAACAAGCCTCTATTCGATGAAATTCTGTGTCAATAGAATTTTGTTGGCTAAATGGTTTTGGAAACTTCTCAAGAACCTATTTACAAGTTTTGGTCATGCTTATTATATATTCTTTGCTCATTTACAATGTTGATTTACTTCTATGCATTGAATAGTTTGAGTAAATTTTCAGATTGACCATAAACTTGGTTTTCATTTGAAATTGAGCCCCATTTGCTTGCTTTCACAAGGTTGATGATTTCTTCTACCTATGTGGCTAATGTGATTCATTTTCTCTTGCCCAAATTACCTTTAGTCATATGGTGCATAAAATTTTCAACTCTTAACTCAACCTTGTGACCTTCATGCCTCATTGAAATTTGGTGTTTGAATTTCATTTATGTGCATTGTTCATTAAAGTTTTGATTTTACCAACACCAATTAACACAACCCTGGTGATCTTTACATTGATTGATGACTTGTTTTCATATTGGTTATTTTTTGGCAATATCATATTTCATCATCAATGACTATGTGCATTTCATGGTTGAGTATGCTTGCATCCGTACCTTGTACACTTCTTTTAATTGAGCCGGTAACTATCATGTCACTGATTTTTAAACTAATTTCTAACTCTAACTTGTTTAACCAACTAACTTCTCTTTTGGTTTTTAACTTAACTCTTTTGATCATTATTTTTGGATATGGCATTTCTTAGGCTCAATGAATAAGCATTGTGCAATTATGGTTTGAATTCTTGGTTTGTGACTTGGTTTGAATTTTGAATTCTGTTACTTACATTCAAAGAATTCTATTTTCTTCACTCACTTCGTGAGTATGCCTTACTTTAAGTGCTATACATATACTTGGCTAATTGCTTATATCATATCACATCTGTTTTTCAGGATATCAGACAAAGAAAAAGCTATAGCCACTACTTCTAAGAAGAGAAAGCGCTCTAAAGCCTCTACCCCTTCTCTTTATGCTAATTATGCTAAGAATCCGCTGAATGATGTGGACAAGGAGAATTAGCTACTCCCATCCACTGACCCAATCAAATTCCCCAACCTCTACTGTGAGCTTCACTTCCCTAAATACCGGAAGACGAATTTGAACATTGAAAAGAAACTAGCCTTCCCAATGATGTGAGACGCACCATCAACAGCCGTATTCTAGAGTTGGGTTTGGATTTTGTTGATAGAGATTTGGAGAGGATAAACACTTTATGGTGAGGGAGTTCTACTGCAACTTCTTTCGTGCCACTCCTGATTCAGTCCATCTGCGGGGTAGAGAGATTTTGATCACCGAGGCTGCTATTGGGGAGGCATTGCTTTGCCGATCTCGTACTGGTGACTCATGCGCCTATCAGCAGGCAGAGGTAGCTATCCACTGCATGAATTTTGATTATGAGGCGCTTAAGCGCGTGATTGCCACACCTGACGCCCCTTGGGTGATTGATTCTGGGAACAAGAAGCCTAAGGGGATGCTTTTCACTTATCTGTCGAGAGAGGCTAAGACTTGGCAGCATATATTTGCCCATTATGTCTTGCCCACCACTCACTTCTCAGAGATTCCGATGGATATGCTAGTTCTTATTGGCTGTGTCATGGAGGGAAAAGAGGTAGACTTCCCCCGGCTGATCAGGCAGAGTATGTGGCGCGCGCATATCCGTGGCCTCTTGCCATTCCCTACTCTGATCACTAGCATGATCGAGATGGCTGATGTTCCGTGAGAGAATGATGACGTGACACCACCACCCCCAGATGACAATGAGAAGGAGGTTACCATTCTATGGGGTGGGTGGGTGCACGAGAAGCCCCCACCCAAACGCCGTTCTCGAGCCAGAGCAGTAGAGGAGGCAGCTTAGCCTTCATCATCAGCAGCAACAGCAGGACCCCCCCACTTCAGCAGCCACAGCATCCTTACCACCACCACCAGCACCGGAGCCGACACCAGCATGATTGAGCTAGCTGATGTCCCGTGGGAGGACGATGATGTGACACCACCACCCCCAGATGACGACGACAAGGAGGTTACTATTTCGTGGGGTGGGTGGGTGCATGAGAAGCCTCCACCCAGATGCCGTTCTCGAGCCAGAGTAGTGGTGGAGGCAGCTCAGCCTTCTTCATCAGCAGCAGCAGCAGAACCCTCATCTACTTCAGCCGCAGCATCCTTGTCACCACCACCTGCACCTGAGCCGACATACCTGTTGGTACAGTGGTTATTTCGCTTTATGGAGCGCAGCGAGCATCGTATCATGCGACGTCTCGATCACATAGACTAGGTATTCGTATCACAGGGTATTGAGCTACCTCCGCTCCCAGACTCTCCCGCCTCTGATAAGCAGGATCAGGAGGAGGAGCATGTTGAGGAGCCGACTCAGCAGGAGGCACCACCAGAGACACAGGCCACCACAGAGGTTCAGCAACCTCCTGAGGATCCACAGCCTGAGCCCGAGCCACAGCCTGGTGCGACTGTTGACCCCCATCCCGAGCTTCAGCAATAGCATCGAGGACGATGCTTCATCCTAAAGTGTGGGGAGGTCACCGTTCGTGACCGATGAAATGCATTTGTGTGGTGAACTTTCAAACATTTATCTTCTAGTTCTGCTACTTTATTTTATTTTGCACTTTATCTTTGAGATCATTTTGGGATTACTGCACATATTTGCTAGTATGGATACCCTTATTCTAGTTGTTGCACACTTTTATTATATATATATACATTGCATTTTGGCTTTTGATTGTGATTAGAAAAATATTTTGGATTGTTAAAACCTAGTTGACCCTTTTTGTATAAGAATTGTGTTTTGATTAAAAATGGGGTAAACTAGGGAAACTTTTAAAATTTTCTAAATCACAACCTTGCATTAGAATAAGCTTAGTCAATATGATGAAAATTTCCAAGAAATCCATTTCTAGGGCACCACCCCAATTGGTTGAAAATTTTTTTTAGGACTTGCCTGAATAATACACTTTGTGGATCATGTTTTGAGCTAAGAATACAAGCATGAGAGTTTTGAGCCTAATTGTGTGGTTACATCAAATGACCACTTATTTTCATTCTTGTGTTCATTATTCTCTTCCTATGAGTGTAATCTTTAATTTGTTTGATTCTTTATGTCCATTATTTTGTGTAGACATGCATTTATATGATTGAGGCCATTGTTCAAATAGCTCACTTACCCAAATAGCCAACCTTTTATCTTCCATTGCTAGCCAATTCGGAGCCTATGCTTAACCCATTTGTTCTTAATTGTAGCACATTACAAGCTTACGTGAAAAACAATAAATGTCCTTTGTTTTGATCTTTGACTAGCTTAGGCTAGTGAGAGTGTTCATCATTAGATTTTGGGAAGTTGGGTACATTGGGTAGAGATAAAAGCATTCTTTGTAGTTGTGTGAAAATCTTGAGAATTGGGTACACACTCATATATTAATCATGTGTAAACCATATGCATTGATGCCCTTGTACATATTAAAAAAAAATTTTGCAATAAAAGAGGAACAAAGTGTCCCAAAGATTAAAGTTCCATAAATTCAATGCATATGTGTGGTGATCAAAAGAGAATGCATGAGTGTGTAGAAAAGTGAAGAATGGATAGCTAGGTTGTTTAGAATTGTATAAGTTGTCATAGGTTAGGTGGGAAGTTTAAGTTGATCAAAGATTCAAATCTCTAGCTCACTTGACCATATACATCCTACCTTGACCCTAGCCCCATTATAACCTATGGGAAAGTCCTCATGATATTTGTATGTATGCATAAAGTAATCGTTGATTGTTAGATGAAAAACAAATCTTGGAAAGCATGATTAGGGGAGAATTGAGTGAATCAACCCCATACACTTGAGTGCCTAGAGCGGATACACATCCGGCGAGGGTTCGATCGCTCAATTACATGTTTCCACCCGTGATCATCTTTTCCTACAAGTTTGTAAAATCTTTCAATGATTCAATCTAATTATGGTTTGCTTTGATTGCTATTGCCTTAGCCCTTGTGCTTGCATTTATATTCTTGGAGATCGATTTATTTTGACTAAGCCATTGCATTCATGTGAATAGGTTGCATATAGATAGATTATATTTAGTTAGTTTGCATTGAATAAATGTTGATACCCTTTTCTTCTTTCTTGATTTTAGCATGAGGACATGCTTGGTTTAAGTGTGGGGAGATTTGATAAACCCCGATTTCGTGATTTATGTTGTGCTTATTTTAGGGGATTTTACCACCTTTTCCCACATTTATTCAATGAAATAGCATGGTTTTGTAATTCTCCCTTGAATTGTGCTTAAGTGTAAAAACATGCTTTTTAAACATGATTTTTAGGCCCTTAAATTGATGATTTTAATTTACTTTAATTCCATTCGATGCCTTGATGTGTTTGTCGAGTGATTTCAGGTTCATAAGGCAAGTATTGGATGGAAGAAATGGGGAGAAAAGCATACAAAGTGGAGAATGCATGAAGAAACAAAAATTGGGAATGCATCAATGGGTGCGCTCGCATACAAGGTGCGCACGCGTAGAAGTGATTTTGCATAGAGACGCGCATGCGCACATGCCGCGTACGCGCGGGTGACGAAACAGCCAATCGACGTGCACGCGTGCGTACGCGCCGATACTCTCACGTGACCCACTTAAAGGCAAAACACTGGGGGCGATTTTTGAACTGCCCAGGCCCAATTCCAACTTGTTTCTGAGTGTATTTCATGCGGAATTGAAGTCCAACCAAAGGGGGAGCAATTAGTTAGTCAACATGAGCCTTTAGTTAGTTTTCTAGAGAGAGAAGCTCCCTCTTCTCTCTAGAATTAGGTTAGGATTAGGTTAAATTGTCATAGATCCATGTTTAATTCCTTGCTTTCTGACGTTAGGATCCTAAATCCTAATCCTAAGAGAGAGGAGAGAACCTCTCTCTCTAAAAACTACATCTACTCCTAAAATTGTGAATATGAGAGCCTCCTATAAATGGATGTATTCCCCCCACTTTATAGCCTCTAATCTGTGTTTTCTGGGCCGCAAACTGGGTCAAAAACAGTCCAGAATTCGCTGGTTTCGAATTTTGCCAGGCTGGATTTCTGTCACTGCGATGCGGCCGCATGGATCACGCGGTCGCATCGCCTAGCGTCAGGGGAACTATAGCATATTATATATCAAATCGAAGCCCCAGACGTTAGCTTTTCAACGCAACTAGAACCGCGTCGTTTGGACCTCTGTAGCTAAATTTATAGTCGTTTGAGTGCAGAGAGGTTAGGCTGGACAGCTTAGCAATTTCTCCAACTTCTTGCGTTCCTTCCACTTTTGCATGCTTCCTTTCCATCCTCTAAACCATTCCTGCCTTATAATATCTAAAAATACTTAACACACATATCAAGGCATCTAATGGTAATAAGAGAGGATTAATAATAAGCAAATATAAGATCAAAGAAGCATGTTTTCAATCAAAACAGAAAACACATAATTAGGAAGGAAATATAAAACCATGCAAATAGTATGAATAAGTGGGTAAAGAGTTAATAAAAACCACTCAATTGAGTACAAGATAAACCATAAAATAGTGGTTTATCACTTTCATCTTGTTTCTTTTATAATTTCTTAGTTGTAATGTTAGTTTGTCATTTTGCTCTCTTGTTGTTGATGAACATTGTTAGATCTAATTTCCTTTTAATGCAATTCCATGTTTCTATGTTTCTTTTATGTTGATCTTGCTTGTTATTATTGGTTTCTCACTTATGAAAGTTATGGGTCTCTTTAATTTTAGTATTTTGTGATGTTTACTTTTATTGCACATTAGGTGTTTGATATAACGCTTCCTATAGTTTTTGAGTAGTTCTCTTGAACCTTGGCCTAGGCTAAGGGGATTGAGTGATATTGAGTCCTTGGGCTTCATTGAATTGGTAATTCCAGAACCCTTGGGTATCAATTTGATAACCATTGACTCTAGCCTACTACTAAGTCAATTAGTTGCTAGGTTGGGACTTATGGATTAATGTTGATCAAGCCATTTGACGTACTCCAAGCCTAGGAGTAGACATTACGTACTTAAGGCTTTAGTGAGTAGATCTAATGAGCTCGGTTCCTCATAATTATCAATATTTGAATTGTTGACCAGGATAGTTATCTCAATTATCTAAGTCTCAGCCAAGAGCCCGTTATCTTGCTTCCCTTAATTACTTGCTTGATTTACACGTTTTGTCATTTAAATTCTTGCTCATTTAATTTCTTGCCCTCTTATTAATCAAACCCCCTTGCATTCTCATAGCCAATAATTGACCACTTCATTGCCATCCTCGTGAGAGGACCCAGAGCCTAAATACTTTGGTAAATTTTCATTGGGGTTTGTACTTGTGTGACAAAACCATATCTTAATTTGATGCGAGAGTTGTTTGTTGGTTTGGAGCTATGCTTACAACGAAGTAATTTCTTTCTCTAAAAAGAAAATCTAGACCGACAACAATCCTTGAGCTTATCACCTGTGAGCGCCTTGTATGCGTGCACGTCACTGGTGAATGTAGCGTTCATCAAATGAACATAGCGTTCACCTGCACCTCACTTTTCTTTCTTTTCCTTTTCATAATCTTTTCTCCTATGATCAATCAAACATGCCATCAAAGTCTCACCAAAATCATAGGAATTTGCATCATTCATATTAATCACCTAATTCTTGCATAAATCTCATGATTTTGTAGAAAATAAATGATGTTTGATGAATCAAAATAAACATGAAATTCCTCTCCAATCACTTATTTATTATGCAAGAAAGTACATAAATCCTAATGAAACAAATGAAAAATACTTGTGAAACTAGCATAAGATGACTTGTCATCAGGAACAACGAAGCATGGTGGGGAAATAGGGTGTTTAGGGCTGGTGATTGATAGAGCCATTGATATGAGTGACCAATGCATGTGGAGGAAGGTGGGAGGCATGTGAAGACAAAGAGATTTCAAAATTTTGCTCCATGGGGGGTGTCCGTCGAGGTCTACGGGATTTATCATTCCTAACATAATGTTGAAGTGGACTTCACGAAATTGAACTCTGCAAACTTCGCACAGATGAACCGGCAAGTGCACCGGGTCGTCCAAGTAATACCTCAGGTGAGTGAGGGTCGAACCCCACAGAGATTGTTGGATTGAGCAAGCAATGGCTATCTTGTAAATCTTAGTCAGGTGGATAGAAAAGATAGTGGTTCTGAAAAAAGCATAAAAACAGAATAAGGAAAGAATTACTGGATTGGTATGAAAACAGTGATAAGAAATCAGTTGAGGCTTTGAAGATGTTTCTTCTTTCTGAATCAACTTTTCTTACTGTCTACTCCAACAATGGATGAATCATTCCATGGCAAACTATAAGTGATTAAGGCCGGGGCTAGTGGTCATTAATCTCCTCTGCTTCAGATCACACACCGGTGCTAATGGTCATCCAATCTGAACGAGGGTGAACCTCTAGCAATTCAATCCCTGGTGATCCTATTCAAAATGCCACAGACAAGGTCAGATCTTCCAGATCGGAAATTGAAGCTTTATGATTCTAGTCTATACCACAAAGGCCCTAATCGCCCCGTACCTCGGCTGAACAGATGTTCCTATGTCTCCAACGAAGTTGTGGATCAGCCATCTAAGAGATGTATAATCAAGCTTGTGATTCAATGCTATCCCGTTAGAGACTCGCAAGAACCCATGTAGAAAAATAGTCCTACTCTCGTTCCACTCGGTTTCATTAGTTTGAAGAACAAAGATACATCTTAGAATGGAATCAAACATAGATTGAAATAGAAACAGTAATATTATTAATCCATGAGAATCAGCAGAGCTCCTAACCTTAACCTAGGAGGTTTAGTTGCTCATAGCTTACAAAAAATAATAGTAGTAATGTGTCTGTGCTTCTCCCCTCCTAGGAGGCATGATCCTTAGGAGGAAGGAAGTTTCTTATTTATAATCAAAATACTAGAACTAGAAGATGTTTCTATTAATTAAAAATTACAAAAATGTGACAAACTAAGCTAAAGGGTGCAAAAATCCACTTCTAGGCCCACTTCATAAGTGTTTGGGCTGAGCTTTGGGTGAATCCAGGGGCTTAGACTCCTCTTGGGGTGTTGGACGCCAGGCTTGCTCCCTTTTGGGCGTCCAAAGGCCATCTTGGTCCTTCTGGGGCGTCCAAACGCCAGGCCAGGGGTCAGATGGGGGCGTTCAATGCCCGTTTTGGGCCATTATTTCCAAAAATAAGTATGAATCATTATATATTACTGGAAAGCCCTGGATGGTAGCTTTCCAATGCTGTTAAGAGCGCGTCGTTTGGACCTCGGTAGCTCCAGATACGCTCGTTTGAATGCACGGAAGTCAGAATCTGACAGCATCTACAGTCCTTTCTCTGTCTTTGAATCAGGATTTTTTAAAACTTGCCAGAATCACCTAAAAACACCTAAAATGATAGGAAAACTACAAAATCTCAAAGTAGCATCCAAAAAGTGATTTTTGCATAAAAACCTACTAAAACATAATAACACTTAATCAAATGCACTAAAAATACTAAGGAAACAATGCCAAAAAGCATATAAAATATCCGCTCATCAGAACACCGAACTTAAACTGTTGCTTGTCCCCAAGCAACCAAAAACAAGTAAGATTAAAAAGAAGAAAAAGATACAATAAGTCTCAAAGTTTTCAATGAAGCTCAGTTCCAATTGATGAGCGGGATTAGTAGCTCTTTGCTTTTGAACAGTTTTGGCATCTCACTTTTCTTTAAAGCTCAGAAGTATTGACATCTTTAGGAACTCAGAATCCGGATGATATTATTGATTTTCTTAGTTTATCTTTTCTTGATTCTTGAACACAGCTTCTTTTTTAGTCTGGCTGTGACCCTAAGCGTTTTGTTTTCCAGTATTACCACCGGATACATAAACGCCACACGCACTTAATTGGGTGAACCGAATTGGATTGTGATTCAGCTTTGCTAGAATCCCCAGACAGTGGTACCCAGAGTTCTTAAGCACACTCTTTTACTTTTGGGATCATGACTTTAACTGCTCAGTCTCAAGATTTTCACTTGACACCTTCACACCATAAGCATTTAGTTAGGGGAAGCAGTTCATTTGAACTTTTTAGGCAAAGATTTTGTTTCTTTAGACCCTCCTAACCATTGATGCTCAAAACCTTGGATTCTTGCTTTTGCCTTTTGGTTTTAAGAGCTTTTGGCTTTTTCTTCTACTTAATTTTTCTTTCGCTTTTTCTTTTTCCTTTTCTTTCTTTTTTTCTTTTTGCTGCTTTTTCTTGCTTCAAGAATCAATTTTTTTTTTGGATTTTTCAGATCACCAATAATACTTCTTCTTTTTCATCATTCTTTCAAGAGCCAATACATTTAACTTCAACATCAAATATGCATTGTTAATTCATGCATTAAGAAAGTAAAAGCAAGGGCCGCCACATCAAAATAGTTGGACTACTCTTATTATATAACTCGAGCTTATGTATCTCACTATTCTTTTTCAAGAAAAATTTTCTTTTAAGCATGGTGAAGGATGCATAGGATATTTTATAGCTTAAGACAAAACAAAACTAGGAAAGGACAAAATACTAAACATGATCATGCACCAGAAATAGAAAATAGGGAATAAGGTAAAGGAAGGGGTAATAAAACTTAACCACCTCAGTTATGGCGGCTACTGATCTTCCAAGAAGATGATTCACCTTCCTTTGGTGTTACTGATGATAGCATAAACCCAGAGCTTACTCTGCAACACCAAACTTAAAAAGTTTGCTTATCCCCAAGCAAAAAAAAAAAAAAAAAATAGGAGGGAAGATTGGGTGGGAGGGGTTTTTAAAACTTGAAGTTCTTTTCCCTTTCCTGAGTGTTCAATGCCAGTTTTGGGCGTTGAACGCCAGGTAGGGACCTGGTTGTTCTTGCCTGGGCGTTAGACGCCCAGCTCTCCCCTGGTTTGGCATTCAATGACAAAAAGTACTCCTTGGTGGGCGTTGAATGCCCAGTTCCCTCTATTACTAGCGTTCAACGCCAGTGCATGCTCCTTCATGGGCGTTGAACGCCCAGCCTCATCCTTGTCTGGCGTTCAACGCCAACAAGGGGCTCTCCCCAGAGTGTTCTGTTTCCATCTCCAAATGTCTTTGTCTCTATTCTAAGTACTGCACATGATCACAAACATTAAAAAGCTAGGGAAATTTCTGAAAATAAACTAAAATAAACTTAAATAAAAATAAACAGAAGAAATAAGGACAGAAATACTCTATCATGGTTGGCCTGCCTTCCAATAAGAACTTCTTTTAGGTCATTAGCTTGACATTCGATAGCTGACTTTCTTCCTCCTCTTCCAGTTGGTTAGCAGAAATGACTCCAAGGGGGAAAAGGAGGAGATCAGTGCCCTCGGATTTGAATTCCTCCTATCAAGATTTCTTTTATTGTTATCAGCTTGATTCTACTTGCTTGTTAGGGTAGGGGTTGTATTGTTTCTCCATACCTTATGCATCTTCCTCTTAGGACCTTCCTCCTTGGTGGGTGGTGACTGTCCAATAGGAAACTTAAGTTTAATGTCTGGGAAAACTGTATCAGTTTTCACCAAGGGGGGACGCTTCAGTATTGTACTCTGCATGGAAGTACCTCATTTTAAGGCCCTTGATAATAATGTAATCCTTCTGTAACCTCATCACCAATTTGCCTCTCTCAACATCAGAGAGGTTTCTTCTAGTAGATAGAGACCATTGCTCCAAAACCTCAGCAAAAAAATATTGATTTGCAGCTTCTTAGAGCCTTCCAACGATTGTGAGAAGTAATTGTCCTTGGTCTCCTTTTGGGTCTTCTGAGTGTAACACCCTAATTACCCTAAGCCATACCTCATGCCATAAAGCTAAGGTTAATCAAAGGTTACGACAATCCTAAGGATTATACATAAATATATATAGAAGGAATAATAAATCTAGAAGCCCGATGAAGAAAATAAGCTCAAATATGGAATTACAAGTGCGAAAGTTCACACAAGGCTACGACCATAAAAGACAAGATCCACTATGTAAGATAACGAGATATATGTAGTTATATAAGAGTATAATAATCATAAGATACTAGCCACAGTCTGTGGAGTTTAGGTCAACTAGTTAACTATTGATATACAGAGTTTTGAAAATAAAACAGCTTATACAGAATATCTCTCATAAAGTAAGCCTCTAAAGCAAAATAAAATACAGAAGTGAGAGTACTAATAAAAAATAAATCAAAAGACTCTAAATGAATGATAAAGGTCATCCTCTCTGTCACCATCAAGCAACTCACCGAGGTGGGTTGCGACCTGCATCTGAAAAACAACAACAAAGTATGGAATGAGAACCAGAGGTTCACAGTATGGTAATAGTGCCCAATAATGTAAGATATAAGACCTCGGGACGCCAGAGGCAATCCTAGAGCTTCATATCCATCATAAGACTCAACTTAAAGCATACTAAAATTAAAACCATAACTTTAAAACCTTTATAAAAAGGGATAAACTAACTTAAGGGATTTCTAACTATCAGATCACCGCTGTCCCATAGCCTTCACCAGCCTAACCGCCATGCGATCCCATCGCCACTGTTTATCGAGCCTCCTCAATCCTAGTAGAAAGCATGAATAGTTACATACAAGTAATACACAAGAAATAATCAAGTATAGCAAGTAAATCAAGAAGCAATTAGGCATGTTATACGAGTAGGCAGAGTATGAAAGTAGACAAAGTAAGCAACGACATAGAAAATACATACAATGAATATCTGCCCTATTGGCTGTGATATCACATTGTCGGTTCAACTACCAACCTGACACATCTCCGCGGAGATGTCGCCCTTCGGAATCATAATGGGAACCCCCGAGATATAGTGCTCGGAACATCATCCAGGATTTTGTGCCTGCACACTCTAGTGATCCGAAGGGATACGAGCGGGATACTATTGCGACGGACCTCACATCTAAACGTAAGAAGGAGGAACCACCACCCTTACACCGTTGCCGCTACCTCGATAGGCGGGATCCAACCAGACCGTCCCTGCCAGGCGCATAGCATCTCAACAATCTCAGTATAAAACAATGATTCAGTGGTTTTCAGAAATCATTTTTCAATATATCATGGATCCATCAGTCCATTCCAAGTCCCGGACTCATCTCAACCACTGCCAATTCATAAATTCCATTCCAAACTCATCAGTTCACCACTTTCACAATTCCTTATCAATAATCACCAATATACTATTCTTCCTTCTCACCCAATCAAACCCATCCACAGCACACTAGAAACCTAAACCTCCATTTTCTAACTTTTACCAGAATTACCAAAATAATTTCACCCAAGACCGTCACTATGTTTTAACATCCAAAAACAAGCCAAAAAGTCTTAGATAGTGTCATAGAAGTTTACAGGCTTGTCGGGAAGGTGAAACAGTTAAAAAAAAGATTTTTATTGAAAAACAGGGTAGTGTGCATACGCACAGGGGTGTGCATGCACATGCCAAGCAGGATTTTTAAGATGTGTGCGTACGCATAGAGGTGTGCGTCCGCACAGGAGTAAAATTTTCCAATTCTATTTGCTTGCACAAGGCGTGCGAACACCTTCAACAGAATACACCTTCCAATGTGTGCGTACACACAAGGATGTGCGTGTGCACAGCTTGCAAAGCTTCATTGGTTGTGTGTGCGCACAGAGCGTGCTAGCGCTCCCATTAGTAGCCATATCCCTATGTGTGCATGCACACAAGGCTGTGCGTGCACACAGTTTAAAAAATACACAGGGTGTGCGTGCGCAGAGGGCTGTGCGTGCATACACAAACTAGAAATCACAAATTCTGTAGCATTCACAGAATTCAGATTTCAAACACCAACTTTCAACGATCATATCTTTTTCTACAAAATTCTTACTTCCACAAGATTTAAACCATTTTAAAGCTTTTTGAATTATCTTTAGTTTGATATAAAAATCATTCAATTTCAAAAACCGTAACTCAAGATATGATCCATTGAATTTAGCCAAAAATCCATTTTCACCAAAATTTCTTAAACCTCAATTTTACCAAACTTTCAATCCAAAATTACTTATTCCACTTTCAAAAGAGTCCTAATGTATATAAACCATATCCAAATACTCTCAAATCATTCCTCAACCTATTAATATACATTTTCACCCATTTCCATCCAAAATTTCCACTTTCAAGTCTCCAATTCTCAATTATTACAACTCAAAGCATCATTTTATTATTCTCATTATTTATCAACATCAATACACTTCATAAATCACTATCAATATCCAAATTCATCATTTTCAATCGCACATCATAAATTAACATCAACATTCATCAAAATCATACCTTCATCAAAATCATCACATCAACATTCATTACCAACCAATTTAATCATATCTTAAGGTCTACTTGCCTAAGTGTCTAGAAATATTATATATTACATAGAGGAAACCGAAACCATACCTTGACCGATTCCCAATATATGGTATACACCAAAATTTGTGCCCAACAAGCTTTTAACCATCAACAATTCACCAAAAGACACCATTCAGCTCCAACAAGCATCAACAATCAATATTCCAAGCTAGACATACATAATTTACCAAAGATCAAGACCTAGGGTTCATAAATATTCTATTTCACAAGGGATAAGAGTGAGCTTACCTTATCCACAAATATTGGAGGTGAACCCAACAATTCCTCACTAATGCTTAGCACCTAAACAATTAAAACACAAAAATTCACTCAAAACCAAAACTCATATTTTCGAATTTCTTAGGTCTGCTGAATAGAGAGGCATATTTGAAATCTTACCTAAAAAATTCAAATGAGGGTATCGGGCTCAGCAAGAGCTTCACGTAGCCATTGACGGCACGCAAATCGGAGCACCGTTGCTCGAGTTATGGTCACCGGAAGAGAGGAGTGAATAGTGACAAAGGTGGAAAGCTCTCACCTCTCTCCTCACTTCAGCTACTGTTGTGTTTATGTTATGAGGATGAATGTGTCTGAAATGAGTTCATTTGAGTGTATTTATATGTTGGGCTTGGGCCCAACTTGAGCTCGGTCTAACCCGTTAGCATTTTTGGCCCGTTTTGCCCAATTTCGGGCCAAACCCTTAAAATTTGTGCCTGGTTTTTAACTTTAATTATTTTTCTATGTTTTCTACTATTTTTACTACTCTTACACAGTACCGGGCAGACTTAAACTAGTTTGACTGGTTTATCTGCCGGTTCACGGTCTTACGCGGTTTTTCGCAAAAAGTATATTTTCCAACTCAGAAAAATCTACTGAGTCCAAATATAATATTTATATTTCCTAATTAATATTCTAAAATTTCGGACCTATTCCAAACAATTAAATTATTATTATTCTATGTTAATTAATCGGTTAATTTAATTTGCAGTTCTTACATTGAGGGTGTGCTACTTCAGGCTTTCTTCTCACAAAAGGGGCATGTAACAGTGTGCTTCCAGCCTCTTCTTGAGTCTCTTCTTCATTTAGTTCCTCAACAGTGTGTACTGGTGTGGAATTTAAAACCCACAAACTATCCAACAAGTGCCTCGGGTCGTACCAAGTAGTACCTCAAGTGAATGACGGTCGATCCCACGAGGATTGACGGACTAAGCAACAATAATTGCATGAATTACTTAGTTAGGCAAACAGAAAATGGTATTTTGAGAGTTCAAAAGTATTAATAGTAAATTTAGAATATCAGAAAGCAAGTAGTAAATTGGTGTGAATAATATGGGAAAAAACAGTTAAGGTTTCAGAGATATTTATTTTCCGGATTAACTTTTCATACCAACTATTTTAATCATGCAAGATTCAATTCGTGGCAAACTATATGCGACTAAACCCTAATTCCTTAGACCTTTTTAGTCTCCTCTAACCTTCATCAACCACCAATTCTTTGGTCACTTGATTCCAATTAGAGGGTTAAGTTTAATTCTAGTTTATATGCCACATGTAAGAACCGCGACTAATTAACCATTTAAGTAAATAATTAATATTTCCCAAAATAGGATCCGAAAATTTAGAACGAGAATTTGAGAATTTAAATATGATTTTTAGACTCAGTCGAACCGGTTTAAATCTACCCGGTACTGTGCGAGAAAAAATTAAAAATAGTCGAAAACTTTAGAAAAATAATTAAAGTCGAAAACCGGGTATTAGTTTTAAAGTTTGGCCCAAAGTTGGGCCAAACGGGCTAAAAATGCTATCGGGTTGGACTGGGCCCAAGCCCAACATATATAACCCCATTTAATGAACCCTTTCACTCTCATAAATACAACACATACCAGATTCATTGAGAGGAGAAGGAGAAGAGAGAACATTATTCACCTACAACTTCTTTTACTTGTAACTCGAGCTATGGTGCTCTGATTCGCGTGTCGTCAGCGGCTACGTGAAGCTTTTGCTGAGCCCGTCACTTTCATCTAACTTTCATAGGTAAGATTTCGAAATTTCCCTTCCTTCCTGATGCCCTAAAAATTTCGAGTTTGGTGAGTGTTGACTTGAGAAAAATTTGTGTTTTGGTTGTTTAGGTGCTAATCATTAGTGAGAAAATGTTAGGTTCTATCCCAAATTTTAGTGAATAAGGTAAGGTTTTTCAAAAACCCTTGTACATTGATTAATTGTGAGTATTAGGTTTTGATTTATATGAAACGTGTGGTATTAGCATGAATATTGGAGCTTGTTGGTGATTGTTAATGCTTGTTGGAGTTCGTTGGTGGCTTGGTTGTGGATTGGAGGCTTGAATTGTCTCTACTTGGGTTTTGGTACATATTGGGAATCAGCCAAGGTATGGTTTCGGTTTTCTCTATGTAATATATAATATTTCTGGACACTTAGGCTAGTGACCCATAGGATAAGTTTGAATTGAAATGGTTGTTGAATGATTAAATGATGATTTATGATGAGTTATGATGAATTGATGATTTTTTAATATGTTGATTAATTGTGATGTTGAAATTGATAAAGATGGTGTGAAAGATTTAAATTGAGATGAAATGAGGTTGATTATGATGCTTGGTATGGATAGATTTATGATTTATGAATGTGTTGGTGGAGGATTGATTTTAGTGTTATATATTTGATATTGAGGTTGAGAATAACGAAGTGTGAAAGAAAATTTGGTATGAATGGTGGAATATGATACAAAGGGTGTGTTATGAGGTAAATTGGAGTTTGGTATGGTTTTGGTTGTGAAATTGGAAAATTGAGAATTTATGAACATTTGGTAAAACTGAAATTTTGATAAATTTCAATGAATCATATCTTGAGCTACCGTGCTTGAAATTCAATGCATTTTATATGAAAAGAAATATAATTGAATAATCTTTAAAATGGTTTAAATTTTGTGGAAATCCGTATTTGGTAGAAGAAGATATGATTGTTGAAAATTTGGTGTAAAAATCTGAATTTTGTAAAGTTGTAGAATTTTGTGATTTCTGGTTTGTGTGCGCACGCACAACACATAAATTTTTGAACCTGTGCGCATGCACAGCCTCGTGCGTACACACACACGGGAATGTGGATACTGGTGAGAGCGCTAGCACGTTCTGTGCGCATACACAACCAACGTAGTTCTGCAAGCTATGCGCACGCACAGCCCTGTGTGCGCGCACACGTTGGAAGGTGCATTCTGTTGAGGGCGTTTGCACGCCTTGTGCGAGCGAGCAGAATTGGAAAATTTTGTACTTGTGTGTACGCACACCTCTATGCGTATGCACACTTTTTGAAAATTCTCTTGGGCATGCGCACGAACACCCCTGTAAGCACGCACACCCCTGTGCGTACGCACATGCCCTGTTTTTCAACTAAAACTTTGTTTTTAACTATTTCACATTCCCAACAAGCTTGTAAACTTCTGTGACACCTATTTAAGACTATTTGGCTTATTTTTGGGAATCAAAACATGGGAAAGGTCCTAGGATATTGAAATTAGTATTACTTTAAAAGTCAGAGAACGGAGGCTTATGTTTCTGATGTACTGAGGATGAGTTTGGTGGATTGAGAAGGAAAAAATATATATGAATTGAGAACTGATGAACTAGTGAGTTCGGAAAGGAAATTGTGAATTGACAGTGGTTTAGATGAGTCGAGGACTCGGAATTGCAATGATGAATCATTGATATACTAAAAATGTTTTCTGAAAACCAATGTATCACTGTTTTATATTGAGATTCTTGAGACGTTATGCACCCGGCAGGGACGGCGGTAGGATCCCGCCTGTCGAGGTAGCGGCGGTAGCGTAAGGGCGGTGGTTCCTCCTGCTTGCGTTGAGATGTGAGGTCTGTGGTAATAGTATCCCATTTGCATCCCTTCGAATCACTAGAGTGCGCAGGCACAAAATCCTGGATGGTGTTTCGAGTACCATATCTTGGGGGTTCCCAATTATGATTCCGAAGGGCGACATCTCCATGGAGATATGTCGGGTTGGCAGTTGAACCGACAATGTGATATCACAGCCAATAGGACAGGCATTCATCATATGCATCTTCTATTTATTTGTATGCTTTGCCGACTTGTAATTGCTTACCTAATTGTATAACATGGTCTAATTGCCTATTTGAATTACTTGATATATATGCCTATACTTGTGTTTTACTTGCATTGCAATTACTTGTGTTCTCTACTGGGATTGAGGAGGCTCGGTAGGTGGTGGCGATGGGATCGCATGGAGGATAGGTTGGTGAAGGCTGTGGGACAGCGGAGAGTTGTTAGATTATAAAATCCTTTAAGTTAGATTACCCTTTTATTATGTTAAGTTTTAAGTTATGCTTTACTGTTTTAGTTATGTTTTAAGATGAATCTTGTGATGGATATGAAGTTCTAGGATTGCCTCTGGCATCCCAGAGTCTTATATCTTACATCACTGGGCACTGTTACCATACTGAGAACCTTCGGTTCAGATGCATGTCGCAACCCACCTCGGTGAGTTATCTCGATGGTGACAGAGCGGAAGATCCTGGATATGTTTTGGAGTCTTTTTGTTTCTTTTTGTTTATTTCTCTCATCTTTTGTATTTACTTTTGCCTAGAGGCTTACTTTGAGAGAAAAACTTATATAAGCTAATTTAAACTCCAGATTTCTGTATGGTTTGTATATAGCTAGCCGGCTTAAACTCCGCGAGCCGTGGCTAGATCTTCATACTATCATACTCTTATGTTTTGTTATATTATATCTATATCTTGTGCTTTAAGTTTGTAGCTTTGTGAGTACGTTTTGCGCTTTTCAAATCCTATTTTTGAGCTATATCCTTCATCAGGCTTCTAGACTATATTAATTCTTTCTATATATTATATGTATGAGCATAGAACTGTCATAACCTTTGATTAACCTTTACTTTATGATGCGAGGTAAGGCTTAGGATAATTAGGGTGTTACACCACAGAAATCCTAATTATCCAAATATAAGAGGATTATATATCACGTATCCCATTAAGTCCAGATAATTAGTTATTTAGGAGAATATGTTTTCAAGCTATTGTTCATGTAAAGAGCTTTTCCAAGTTTTACAAGAACTCAAATAGAATAAGGGTCATACTTTCGTTCCACCTATATTCATAAGATAAAGAACAAAAACAATTCTTGTAATTGAAATCAATACATGAATTAAAATAGAAAAGTAATAGTATTAATCCATAGAATAAACAGAGCTCCTAACCTTCACAGTGGAGGTTTAGTTGCTCATGGTTCAGAGAGAAAACTAGGGTTCTGTAAAATTGTAAAATACGGAATGAAGTCTGAGAGAAGAAGAGACGAGCCCGAAGGGCTGATTCTTTTTTCTTTTATATCTAATACTAATTAATGTAAAATATATTTTCTAAAATTAAATAATATCTTTTCCTATTTGTAAAAAAAATAAAGTTCTAATCAAAATTAATAAAAGATCTTCGAATGAATGCCTGGAGGAGCGTGGGGACCATGTCTTGATTCAAGATTGGCGCCTAACTTGGAGTTTTCCAAGTTAGGCGCCACTATGGCAGTGAACTTGGGCGTGTATTCCTTTGTCTTGGTGCTTAACTTGGGAAACGGCACGTTAGGCGCCACCCTTGCAGCATGGTTTTGGCGTGTGGAGTCTCTTTTGGCGCCTAACTTGGGATTTCTCAAGTTAGGCGCCACCAAGGCCGAATTACTGGAGAAGAAGTGTACACTATTACATATTTTTGGAAAGCTCTGGAAGTTAGCTTTCTAATGCCACTAGAATCACGTCAATTGGAGTGCATGGAGGTCAGGGTTGACAGCATCATTCACTTTCTTCTCTTTTTCTATAGAAACTCCATCAAATCTGTTCGAATGCTACCTGAAATTAACAGAATTGCACACGACTCAAAGTAGCATCCATAATGGCTAAAAAATATTTAAATATTGATTAAAGTCAACAATTTGAATACAAATTCACTAGGAAAAGATAGGAAAGATACTTACGCATCACAACACCAAACCTGAATTGTTACTTGTCCTCAAGTAACCAAAACTAATATAGGCTTAGGATGTGAATTTGCATGAGAGGTGAATGTCCAATTAGGCTCCTGTCTCTTCTTAAAGTGGGGTTTATACACTGCAATCCTGAATAATTTTCGTATCTTACTATCCTTTGAATCAGAGGAATGTCACTCTCATTCGGAATTAGAATCCGGATAATATTATGAATTTTCTAATCTATTTACTTCAGATTAATCCTTGAACACAGCAAATTTCCTTTAATTCTCTTTTCTTTGGTGCTTTTCACCTTGAACCTAGCTGTGACTTTAAATGCTTTGTCTCAAGCTTTACTTGACACAAAAACACCACAAGCACTTAACTGGGGAACTCTCTTTAGGTTCTGATTTTTCTTTCAGTTACTCCCAGATAGTGGTGCGCAAAGCCTTTGACATACTCTGTTAAATGCACTTGATCTTGACTCTTAGTGCTCTGTCTCAAGGATTACTTGACACAATTACACCACAAGCATATGACTAGAAAAACAACTCTTTGAGCTTTTAATCATATATGACCTTCCTTGTCATTGATGCTCAGAGCCTTGGACTTTGCTTTTATTTTTCTTTTGCTGTTTCTTTTGCTTCAAGGATTAAGCTTTTGTTTACTTCAGAGAATTCATAATAGTTCTCTAAATTCCTATTCTTTATGCATCAACATCCTTTAATTCAAATTCAAATATGCACTGTTTATATCATGTATTTAAAACCACAGATGACACCACCACATTTATGTAAATAAGACTACTCTTAAATACAAACTCAATTTCTCATGCAATACATTACTTCTTTTCTTTTCTTTTTAGATTCAAGCTCAGTGACCGGTACATGAGATAATTTTTTTAACTAAAAGAAAATAACAGAATGAAACTAAATCTAAGAACTAAAAGTACTAAAGATCATGCAAGCAATCAAAGCAACAGAAAACAGAATACAATAAAATATGAACGGAAGGGGAAATAGAATGAAAGGAACTCAACCACCTCAGTTATGCTGGTGGCCATCTCATTCCTCTGGCTGTGCTCCTCCATGACGAACATTCATCTCCCCATGGTGCCACTGATGATAAGGTAAACAGAGAGCACACTCTACAACACCAAACTTAAAAGTTTGCTTGTCCCCAAGCAAAGAAAAACTCCATGGTGTCAAAAATTCCTTTTAATTGCTCCTGTTCCTGTTCTAATTTACTCTGCATGACCAAAACACATGTAAAATAAGAAAAATTCTAAAATAATTGAGATAAAGTAATTTAAAACCAGAACTAAAATATATATGTTTCTAAAATCAAAATAACTATAAAATTAAAACCAAAGTAATTGCAAAACTGATGCGTGATATTTTATCGGTATAGAATTTTCCAATAGGATTATGTCATGAGTATAGTCTAAACCAACAAGCTATAATGCATCAAACATAGAAAATGTGTGTCCACAATTCAAAATCAATAACCGAGAGTATTAGTCCCGAGTCGTTCTCCCTTGGAGTTGCCCTAAGATGCACATCAATGGTTAGGAGTTTTCTTGGTGTTTGAGGTTGAATACGAAAAATGTAAACAAACTTGCATAAAAGCAATGAACAAATAACATGTAGGCTAAGGGACACAAGAAATTGAACTAAACAAGGGTAAATGACAATTAATCAATGTAAAAGCCTTGGCTAGGGTTGGAAATTGGAATTCCTATCCTCATTGCCTCCAACAATTGTGATGAGAATTGGTTATTGCTCCACTTAGTTAACCTCTAACTATGAAGGAAAGTCAAGTGGAGATTGATGACATGTCATCATGTCATGTTTTTTTATGCTTTTTCATACAAGAAATTGATGATTAGTGCTTAAATATTGCATTCTTTGGTGCTTAAATGGTATATTTATTTGATCTTTTGATTTTATAAACTTTGTAGGAAATAAGAAGAAAAAGAAGCAAAAAAAGCACAAAATAAACTAAAAAGAAGAAAAGAGGAATTTTGGGCACGCTTTGAAGATTGAGCATGCTTTGGAACCTTAGGCCATGCTTTTTAAAGCGTGGCTTATGACCATGGAGCCTTGGCATTAGCATCATGAACTATCATTTATTAATGCTTATGCATGCATGCATTTAATTATTAAGTGACCGAATGAATGAAATGAATGCATGCATGAAACATTTAATTAATAATGCCAAATGAATGAAATAAATGAATGCTATGTTAAGTAATTGGCATTACTAATTAAATGTAATAATATAATGAAAGCATGCATGCATGGAACAATTAATTACTAATGCTAACGAATGAAGGCGTTAAATGAATGAATGCTTTAACGTTAAAGCATTAGCATTATTAATTAAAGCCATACATTTCTAATGCAATTGGCAAATCAAGCTTTATGTTAATGCATTAATAAAATCATGCATGTAATACATTAATAAGGAAGCCAATGAATGAAAGAAACAAAGGCTAGCGCTCATTAAAGGGAGCGCTACGTTAAATTTTGTTCACTTTTTCGGGCTTTTCTTTAAGCCTTGTGACAGCATGACCATGCCTCCTTCAAAGGGCCATCACTTGAGCTACAGATGTCCAATTGATGCGCTTCCAGTTGCGTTAGAAAGCTGACATTTAGAGCTTTCCAACGATATATAGCAATCTATATTTGGCATGAAATTGAAGCACAATTGGTAGGCATATTTAAGGCCCAAGAAAAATACTCAACCAAGGGAGCAAAGGCCAGCACCAAGGCTCGAAGGGGGAGCGCTCAATGAACACAAGCAGACACATCAAAGGATGGTGCTCAAAGAAGTGAGGACTACACTCACAAGTGTGAGCATTCTCGTGCCTTAGAACCAAGAGAAAAGCTAGGTGCATGCCATGACACGGACGAGGCAGACAAGGAGGAGTAGCGCTCAAAAACTCAAGCGTAGCGCTCCCTTTTTCTCACTTTTTTGTGCCTCTCAATCTTGGCCAAGGAAAGCAAAGCTGGCCCAGGAAAGCAAAGGAATGTAGCACTCAAAGAGTGAGCGGAATGCTCACTTAGTGAACGCTAGGAGAGCTAAGCCCATGAAGGAAGCATGCTTGGCCAAAGGAAAATGAATGTAGCGTTCACAAAAGTCCACTGAACGCTCCCCTGGGAGTGTCACCAAGCCACTCCTGACCCAAGTCACCAAATGCATTCGGATCCACTCTCATTCAAATCCAAAGCAAGCAAAGCCCAATTGACATCACTTAAAGGCACAAGGATCAGTTAGATTAGGAATTTCATTTAATTATAATTTGTTTTCAATTTTAATTTCATTTTTATTTTGTGAAGCCTATATAAAGGCATCTGTTTCATTTTCAAAAGAAGGCTGGCTCTGCTAAAGACCAATAGGAGTAGGAGTAGAATAGAGAGCTCTTTGTTTAAATTTTCCTTTGTGAACTTGAGAATTGGAACTGAGATTTGGGTTTTCTTTTCTTTTCTGTTGCATTTTCCTTTCTCTAAAATCTCCTTTCTGTTTTGATCGAGAGAGAAATTGAGCTCTTGGCTTTCTTTCTATTTTTGCTATTTCATTGAAATTGTTAATTTCTCTTTGAGATTTCAGAATTGATCTAAGTCTTCTTGTTGATTTACTCTTCTGCACATTTACATTCTACAACTTTACAATTGAGCTTGCTACAAATCTAAATTTACTTTCATGCAATTTAATTCTTCTACAATTGTTCTGCATTTTACAATTCTTGCTGTGATCTGAATTTACTCTTCATGCAATTTAAATTTCCAGTCACTTATTCTCAAGATCTCTTCAATTGCTTGCTTTACTCCTTTCTTTAATTTTCAACACCCTACCCCCTTTACATTTCATGCAATTTACCTTTCTTGTCATTTAAGATTTTGCCAATTTATATTCCTTGCTCTTTACGTTTCTGCTCATTTACTTTCTGCAACTTTAAATTTCTTGTCAATTTACTTTTTGTTGCTTCAATTTCATCCAATTCACAAATGTTAGCTTGACTAGACTAATCACTCACTAAAGTTGCTTGATCCATCAATCCCTGTGGGATCGACCTCACTCTTGTGAGTTATTACTACTTGATGCGACCCGGTACACTTGCCGGTGAGTTTGTGTGGAATCGCTTTTCCACCCATCAGAGATAATCAATTGGAGTCCACAAGTCCTAGTCAAATCCTAAAGAAAGACTAGAGTTAATGTCATTCAAATCAATTAGCAATTTCCAATTATCAATCAACAAAAGGCTTTGACAATTCAAGTGTCTCCAATTATCCAACCCCTAAGCCAGGAGTGAAAATCTACTCCATAGCTATAGTTGACATTTTCTCAAATATTTGGTGAATAATAATGAAAGACATTGTGAAATTGAGAAGAGGATTTGAATTCAAGCTATCTAACACAAGCAATCAATAACAATAAAGCAATTGACAACAATGAACATGAAATTCCTCAATGCATTAATAGAAATCAAAGTAATAAGATCCAAATCCAAGATCTACAATGCTAGAGTAACAAGAACACTAAATTGAGAGTAGAAGACTGAGATCTACAAACTAGAACAATGTAAAATTGAAATTAAATTTAGATCTAACCAAAGGATCTAGTGAAATTGGAATTGAGAAAGCCAAAACCTAGAGAGAAGTTAGAGTTTCTCTCTCTAGAAACATGAACTCCAAAACTCACTACCAAAAAATATCTAAACGTGTGTAATGTGTGAATCCCCTTCAATCCTTGGTCTTTAAGGTATTTTCCCTCCAAAATTCAGCTCAAAACTAGGCCTCAAGCTCCTCAGAAGTCACCAGTCAAATGTGGGTCACGCATACGCGTCGTCTGGGTTTTCGCGATCCACGCGTACGGGTCTGGCATGTGTACGCGTCGATGAGAATTCTGCCCAGCCATGCGTATGCGTTCATATTTGCGCGCCAATCTTAAATCCAGGCTCCCACGCGTGTGCGTCGATGCCAATGCTCCAAAGCTCCTTTTTTCCTGCTCCTTCCACTTATGCATGCTTCCTTCCTCTCTTCTAGACCATTCTTGTCCCTATAAACTCTGAAATCACTCAACAAATAGATCATGGCATCGAATGGTAATAGAGAGAGATTAAAATATAGCTTATTTAGGGCCTAAAAAGCATGTTTTCAATCATTAAGCAAAATTAGGAAGGAGACACAAAGCCATGCATTTTATATGGATAAGTGTGATAGAATATTGATAGAACCCTCCAAATTCTACACAAAATAAACCCTAAAATTGGGGTTCATCAAATCTCTCCACACTTAAACCGAGCATGTCCTTATACTAAAAGGGATTGAAAGACCAAAGAATCAAAGGAGAATGGGAATTTATTAAATGCAAATTACCTATATGGATGCAACTAATGCAAATGTATCTATCTACTTGGTCAGAGGTAAATCAACTTCCAAGAATATACGTGAGCACATAGGGCCAAAATGACAAAATAATTCATGACTCTACCAATTCAAACATCAAAGTGGGGTGTATACAACTTGCATGAAGAAAGCTCGTGAAAACCGAGAACAAGGAATTGAGCGTCAAACCCTCACCGGAAGTGTTTGCACTCTATTATCTCTAGTGTTTAGGGTTGACCACTCAATTCTCCTCTAATCATGTTTTTCCCGATTTGTTTGTTATCTAACAATCAACAATTATCCAATGCATGCATACACCTATCATGAGGTCTTTTCATAGGTTGTAATGGGGCTAGGGTCAAGGTAAGGTTATATATAGCTAAGTGAGCTCAAGATTTGAATCTTTGATTAACATAAGCCTCCCACCTAACCTATATAACAACCTATAAAAATCTAATACAAGCCTAACTACCTTTTCTTTTCTTCTTCACACACTCATGCATTCTTTTCTTGATCACAACTCATATGCATTGATTATTATTGGGCTTCACTTTGGGGCATTTTTTCCCTCTTTTTATTGCTTTTCCTTTTCTTTTTCTTTTCTTTCTATTTTTTTCTTTTTTTTCTTTTTGTACATATTTTTTTCTTTATTTTATATATATATATATTTTTTTTTCTTTTTGCAATAAACTATACACAAGAGCATCAATGCATATGGTTTTATATTTAATTAACACATGAGCATGTACCCATTTTTTAATGTTTTCAATAGAGATACAAAACTACCCTTTTACCTCAACTAATGCCCCAGGTTTCCCCACACTTGAATGACACACACCCACTAGCCTAAGCTAATCAAAGATCCAAATAAGGACATTTATTGTTTTTCGCTTAAAGGCTTGTAATGTGCTAATATTAAGAACAAAGGGATTTTTCATAGGCTCAAAGTTGGCTAACAATGGTTGATGAAGGGTAGGCCAGTTGGGTAAGTGAGATAAATGGAATGATGGCCTCAATCATATAAATGCATGTCTACATGGAATAATGGACATAAAGAATCGAACAAATCAAAGATCACAATCATAGAAAGAGAACAATGCACACAAGAATGGAAATAAGTAGTTATAAGATGTAACCACACAATTAGGTTCAAAATTCACATGCTTATGTTCTTAGCTCAAAAACCACGTTCTAAAATAAATTCCTCAAGCAAGATTAACACAAAAAATTTTTCCAAATTGGTCGGGTGCCCTAAAAACAGTTTTCTTGGAAAAGAAATCATCACCCTAACCAAGTAGTCCTAACATGCAGAAAAGTGTTCAAATACAAAAACTAACCATGCAATCTATTCTAACTAATGAAAGAAAAATGAAAATCATGGATGTTGAAAAGAAAAGGGTACCTACGGAAGTCGGTAACTGACCTTCCTACACTTAGAAGTTTGCACGGTCCTCCGTGCCAAAGGTGATATGAAAAGGGAAATTCGGTTTGCCACTTCCACCATCCGTGCCTTGAGTGCTTGCTTCACGGTTGTCCGAGGTGGATGTGGAAATGTCCAGCTCTTTCATAGGTAGGTTGACACAACCCCAAAGCTTCTTCATGTAAGCAAATCGGTATTTGTTACGCCGCTCATATCGATCTATCTTCTCATGGAGCTTCACAAGTAATTGATGGGTTGACTTTGGTGGTGCGGATGGAGTGGTAGGAATGGTGGAAGGAAGAGCTATGTCAATGCCTGTGGTGTCCATGGGGGGCTAAAGATATTTCTCGCTCGGGACGACATCGCCCTTGGCCAGAATTATAGCCTTCATGTCCTTAGCCTCGCAATGAACACCAGCAGCAGCGACCAAATTGGATACCAAGGCGGGAAACGGTAGATTACCCTTGGTATGGACTCGACACATCGCTTGTCGGATGAGAAGAGGGATGTTGACCGGCCTCTCCGTGAGTATGCACCAAACAAGGAGGGCGAGGTCCGCTGTGATGGATGACTTATGGGTGCTTGGAAGCATGTAGTGAGATAAGATCTGGGCCCACACTCGAGCTTCCACAGCAAGGAAGCATGTGTCAATGCACTTGGGCCGCATCCTGAGTCTCCCTTGGGTCTAAAATGTCTTGGGTTGGGTAATAACTGGAAGAATTTAGTCCCAATAAAGCTGAAATTCATTCTGCTACCGTAGAACCTCTTGGTAACTGGTGCACGAATTGTGAATCACACTTTTCACAACTCGTACCACTGACCAGCAAGTGCACTGGGTCGTCCAAGTAATACCTCACGTGAGTAAGGGTCGAATCCCATGGAGATTGTTGGTTTGAAGCAATCTATGGTTATCTTGTAAATCTTAGTCAGGAAGTCGATTATGTTTATCAGTTGAATTATGAATAACCAAGAGAGCATAAATTAAAGGTTTCTTGTTGTGCAGTAATGGAGAATAGGTTGGAGTTTTGGAGATGCTTTGTCCTCTGAATCTCTGCTTTCCTCTGTCTTCTGATTCACGCACGCACGTCCTCCTATGGCAAGCTGTGTGTTGGTGGATCACCGTTGTCAATGGCTACCTTCCATCCTTCCAGTGAAAACTACGGGAAGCTCGTTACAGTCATTCAATCCCTGAATCCTACTCAGAATACCACAGACAAGGTTTAGACTTTCCGGATTATCACGAATGCTGCCAATGGATTCTTGCTTATACCACAAAGATTCTGATTAAGGAATCTAAGAGATACTCATTCAATCTGATGTAGAATGGAGGTGGTTGTCAGACACACGTTCATGAATTGAGGAAGGTGATGAGTGTCACAGATCATCACCTCCATCACAGTTAAGCGCGAATGAGCATCTTAGATAGGAACAAGCGTGTTTGAATGGAAAACAGAAATACTTGCATTAATTCATCGAGACACAGCAGAGCTCCTCACCCCCAACAATGGGGTTTAGAGACTCATGCCGTCAGAGAATACAAAGTTTAGATCTGAAATGTCATGAGATACAAAATAAGTCTCTAAAAGTTGTTTA
>NC_029791.2:88836650-88838027 GCF_000816755.2 Arachis ipaensis
TTGAAGCATAAAATTTGAAATTAAAATGGAAATACGTGTGGGATTGCTTGGATTTGGCTCCTCCCTGTCCTCCTGGCGTTTGAATGCCCAAACACTGCCTGTTTTGGGCGTTCAGCGCCCAAATGCTGATCTCCTGGGTGTTCAGTGCCCAGTTGCTGCCATTCCTGGCGTTCAACGCCCAGTGGGTGGCCATTTCTGGCGTTGAACGCCCAAATGATGCCATTACTGGCGTTCAGCGCCCAGTGGATGCCCATTTTGGGCGCTGAACGCCCAAAATGCCCCTTTACTGGCGTTTTCTTGCCATTGAGCTCTTTTACTCTGTTTTGTGTGCCGAGGTCTTCTGTAAATGATTATTTACCTTGTTGTCAATGAACTCTATATAAAAAATAAAGATAGAAATAGGGCAAAATTCTTAGAGGATTGTTGCCCCATGGCTGGGTTGCCTCCCAGCAAGCGCTTCTTTATTGTCTTTAGCTGGACCTTGCTGAGCTTTTAATCTAGCTTCAGCCTTGAGCATTCTTGCTCAGTGTTGCCTTCAAGATAATGCTTGATTCTCTATCCATTGACAATGAACTTCTTATCAGAATCAATTTCTTGAAGCTCCACATAACCATATGGTGACACACTTGTAATCACGTATGGTTCCCTCCACCGGGATTTCAGTTTTTCAGGGAATAGCCTGAGTCTAGAGTTAAACAACAGTACTTTTTGTCCTGGTTCAAAGATTCTAGATGACAGCTTTCTGTCATGCCATTTTTTTGATTTTTCTTTATAAAGCTTGGCATTTTTGAAAGCTGTGAATCTGAATTCCTCTAGCTCATTTAGCTGGAGCAATCGTTTTTCTCCTGCTAATTTGGCATCAAAGTTTAGGAATCTGGTTGCCCAGTAGGCCTTATGCTCCAGTTCCACGGGCAGGTGACATGCCTTACCATACACGAGTTGGTATGGAGATGTCCCTATGGGGGTCTTGAATGCTGTCCTGTAAGCCCACAAAGCATCATCCAGGCTCCGTGCCCAATCCTTTCTACGGGTATTTACTGTCCGTTCCAGGATTCTCTTTAATTCTCTGTTAGAGACTTCAGCTTGCCCATTGGTTTGTGGATGATATGGAGTGGCCACCTTGTGGCGAATTCCATACCGAACCATGGCAGTGTAAAGCTGTTTATTGCAGAAGTGAGTGCCCCCATCACTGATTAGTACTCTAGGGACACCAAACCTGCTAAAGATATGTTTCTGGAGGAACTTCAGCACTGTTTTAGTATCATTGGTGGGTGTGGCAATAGCCTCAACCCATTTTGATACATAGTCAACTACCACCAGAATATAAGTGTTTGAGTATGATGGTGGGAAAGGTCCCATGAAGTCAATTCCCCATAC
>NC_029791.2:88838074-88846906 GCF_000816755.2 Arachis ipaensis
CCACTCTGAAAACATTTCAGAGGGGCATTTTCGTAGCATCTCTCTGTATCTCTCCCAGGCATCATAAAGAGATTCATTATCACCTTGTTTAAAGCCTTGGATGTCCAGCCTTAGCTTATGTCATCCTTTTTGGAGGGAAATATTGATTCAGGAATTTTTCTGTCAGCTGTTTCCATGTTCTTATGCTGGCCTTAGGTTGGTTATCTAACCACCTCTTAGCTTGATCTTTTACAGCAAATGGAAACAGTAATAGTCTGTAGACATCCTGATCTATTTCCTTATCATGTACTGTGTCAGCAAATTGTAAAAATTGTGCCAGAAACTCTGTAGGTTCTTCCTGTGGAAGACCGGAATACTGGCAACTTTGCTGCACCATGATAATGAGCTGAGGATTCAACTCAAAGCTACTAACTCCAATGGAGGGTATGCATATGCTACTCCCATACGAAGCAGTAGAGGGGTTAGAATATGACCCCAAAGTCCTCCTGGACTGTCCATCTCCACTCATGTCCATGATGGATATATGGATATAACTTGGACTGATTTATCTTTTTATTTATTTTATTTTATAAGAAGTAAATACTTAAATAAAATAAAATAACTAAAAAGGATTTGAATTTTGAAGTTAAAAATTTTTTTTTTCGTTTATAAAAAAAAAAGAAATTAATTAGTTAATAAAAAAAGAAATTTTTAACTTAAAATTTTTAGAAAACCAAACCAAAATTTTCGAAAATCAAAGGGAAATCAACAAGAAAACACCAAACTTAAAGTTTGCAGAAATAGACTAAAAACTAACTAAAACATACTCTAAACTATATGAAATTATCCCCAAAAAGCGTATAAAATATCCGCTCATCAGTAACCATCCATCTCCATAGGTACTGGTAAAACATTAAGCACTCGCTGAATAGCCTCTTTCGAAACCAGGACTTGCTTCCGGTGCACATATACCGACTGAAGAGAAAGGGAGTGGTAAATGGAGTAGAACTCTACCACCCAAGAAAGGTTGGCCTCCTGTGGTCTCCGCATTAGAAATCCCATTGTTGCTGTTCAATGCGGGGCATCACATACTGAGCAACGTGGTCCGAAGGGGTGAGTAGATGCTCAGAATGATAGTTCCTCTCAACCATGGTAGGGAACATGAGCTAACAGAAGTAGTTAGAGATCCTTGTGGGGTCCCTTATCGGATTAGCCTTCTCTTTTTCATCAATATGAACGGGTGTCTTCGCCTTCTTAGAAAAGGGCTTAGCTCCTAGTGTATGGTGCACCTTAGAGGTTGATTTTTAGGGTGCCCTTTTTGTGGCCAGTTTCTTTGACGCCTTCTCCTTGCCTTTTCAGGTGGCCATCCTGAAAAAGTAAGGGAAAAAGGAAATATTACAACCCAAATAATCAACACTTTGAAAATAGCATGCAAGTGAAAAGTAAAGCCCAAAAGGATTAGCGCGTCTTGAGGACATGACAGCTGTAACATGTGAACAAGACAAGAAGAAAATCATGGGGCATAACACTTAGCATGGGATGCAAGAGCGAGTGAAACATGCAATAAGGCATAAGAAGGATGAACTCAAGCATCAATAAGCACACAAGGTAGCACATGCAAGAAGGATAATGAGAACAAGAGAGTCATGCACCTAGTCTAACTCCAAGGCAATGAAGCATGGGATGGGATAAATTAGAGTTAGAGAGGGTGGACTCACAAATTTTTCAATATGTTACAAGGAAGTAAGTCAAGGGTAATGTGCATAAGAAAAGTAAACATGAAGCATAGTAGGCTCAATGCACTTAAAGGAAAGGCAGGTGTATGAGAAAGAGGCACCAAGTTAAGAGCATAGAGTCAAATTGAACCAAAATGGTATAGGTGCATTTCAAGAAACACTTGGTGTGCAACATTCAAATAATGAGCAAGTAGAAAAAATTCAAACATGTAAAATGCCAAATAGAAAACCAATCATCACAACAACACCACATAGTCACAAAGAAATTAAGAGATATCAAAATGAACCTTCAAAGCAAGAAAGAACTCAAATTTCAACACCCATGTAAAATATGAAATGGAAGAAAGCAAACAAGCAAGAGTCAATTAAGAAAGATGCAACTAAGAGGAAAAGAAAAAGAAAAGCTAAATACGATTAATGAGAGAAAGAAAATTCAGAATAAGTGATAAAAAAGAAGAAGGAGTGGGAGTAAAACCTTGAGAAGAGGAAGAAAATAAGGTGGAGTGTAGGTGGAAAATATGAGAGGAGGGAGAAAGTATGGAGACATCGGAGGAAAAGTAAATCAAAGCATGAATTAAACTTAGATCTAAGAAATCTTAATCTATATCTAACCTAATTCTAGAGAGAAGAGAGAGCTTCTCTCTCTAGAAACTAACTAAAGCATGATGTAAACTCCAATTATGTGCCCCCCTTGACTCTACCTCAATTCTGCATGTAATAGGCTCAGAAAATGAGTTAGATCTGGGCCTGGGAAGCCCAGAAATCGCCCCTAGCTTTTTCACTTTAATCAAGTCACGTGCGAGCATCGACATGGGTCACGCATACGCGTCGCTTGGCGTTTTTGCTTTTAATGCGTACGCGTCATGTACGCGTACGCGTCGCCATGCGACTTCACATTCCACACGTGCGCGTCTGCTACACGTGCGCGTCGATGAATATTCTCCCAATCCTTGAATTTCCATGAGTTCTTCACTTTGCATGATTTTCTCTTCACTCCTTTGATCCATTCCTAGCCTTTTCAACCTAAAATCACTAACACACACATCAAGACATCTAGTGGAATCAAAGGTGAATTAAAATTAACCAATTAAGGGCCTAAAAAGCATGTTTTCACACTTAAGCACAAATTAGGGAGAATTTATAAAACCATGCTATTTTAGTGAATAAATATGGAAAAAGGTAATAAAATCCCCTAAATTCAAGATAAAATGCACCAAGAAATAGTGGTGCATCAAATCTCCCCACACTTAAACAATAGCATGTCCTCGTGCTAAACCAAGAAAGAGACAAAGGGTATCATCATTTATTAAATAGAAACTAACTAAATGCAACCTATCTATATGCAACTATCGAAATGAATGCAACTACTTGGTCAAAATAAATCAATTCCCAAGAAAACATATATAAGCATAAGGGCTAAAGGTATTAACAACCAAGCCAAACCCACAATTGAATTGAGTTATTAAAGATTTTACAACTTGCAAGAAAAGAGATGATCATGGTGAAAACATGTAATTGAGCAATCGAACCCTCACCGGATGTGTATAGGGTTGATTCACTCAATTCTCCCCTAATTATGCTTTCCAAGATTTGTTTTTCATCTAACAATCAACAATCATTCATGCATGCATACAATTATCATGAGGTCTTTTCATAAGGTTGTAATCGGGCTAGGGTCAAGGTAGGATGCTTATGGATAGGTGGACTAAAATTTGAATCTTTGATTAACTTAAACTTTCCACCTAACCTATACAACAACCTATATAATTTTAAATAAACCTAACTACCCATTCTTCACTTTTTCACACACTCATGCATTCTTTTCTTGATCACAACTCCTATGCATTGATTTTATTGAACTTCACTTTGGGGCATTTTATCCCCTTTTTATTTCTTTTATTTTTCTTCCTTTTTCTATTTTTTTCTTTTTTTTTGATGTATTTTTTTCTTTTTGCAATAAAGTATATACAAAAGTATCAATGCATATGGTTTTACATTTATTACACATGAGTATGTACCCCATTCCCAAGATCTTCAATAAAGATACAACACACACCTTTTTCTCAACCAATGTCCTAAGTTTTCCCACACTTGAATGATACACACTCACTAGCCTAAGCTAATCAAAGATCCAAATTAAGGACATTTATTGTTTTTTGCTTTAAGGCTTGTAATGTGCTAAAATTAAGAACAAAGGGGTTAAAATAGGCTCAAAGTTGGCTAACAATGGTTGATGGATGGTAGGCCATTTGGGTAAGAGAGCTAAATGAAACGATGGCCTCAATCATATAAATGCATGTATACACAAAATAATGGACATAAAGAATCAAACAAATCAAAGATTACAATCATAGAAAGAGAACAATGCACACATGAATGAAAATAAGTGCTTATAAGATGTAACCACACAACTAGGCTCAAATCTCACATGCGTGTGTTCTTAGCTCAAAACATGTTCCTCAAGATATAATTCAAGCAAGTTCAATGAAAATTTTTTTACTCAAATCAATTGGGGTGCCCTATAGATAAATTCTTGAAAAGTTTAATTATTTGACTAAGCTTATTATGTAAATATATGCAAAATAAGACAATGCAACAAAAAATCCTAAAAGACCTAAAAATGAAATGAGAAAGTGTTGGGATTAGAAATTTGTCCCCCAAAAATGCTGATTCGGTCGGACGACCTCCCCACACTTAAAAGTTTGCACTGTCCTCCGTACATTCAAAGATGAGCAAAGGGGTATGGCGACTTGCCAAGTTGCCATCTTCAGCTGCTGGATCAACTGGTTGCTGCGTTTTCTTTCTTCCGCTTCCATTTTAGCTTATAATGACTCATCCTAAAAATAGAAGACTGGATAGTAAGAATGTAAATGCAAAAGCAAGGAAGCATACGTTGTTGGAATGAGGTAATAATCATTGGAATCAAGTGAGTGACCCAATGTGCGACATGGATAAAAGTAAGTGTGCATTCTAAGTTGCGCGTGGGTTTAGAACACACACACTAACATAAAAAACTATGTCACTGTTACACGAAAGGAACATACACTTTACTCATCCTAATATGCTTGAGATGCTCTAAACTTGTAGGTTAAAACAACCAAACAAGCAATAAAGAAGCACGAAAGCATTCAAGCCAAAAACATATGGATGCATATGATCAAGAAACACGATGTATTAAGATAAATGCACAACATCCATCAAGAAATTTCCTACTCAAAGAAGAGGGTTCAAATCACATGGTGGCCAAATCATGCAATTCAAAGGATTTAGAAAGCTTGAAGGCAATGTCATTCACTTGGTATTCACAAAATTAAGCATAAAAAACTCAAACCAAGTAACAATTTGTAACTTCAGTAAGAATCCAACAATGACTATCCACAAACAATTATGCTAAAATAGCATTTAGTTAGTAATAAGCAGCAATATACAGCAAACAAAATTAATAATCCAAAACTTATTATGAAAAACAGAAAATTGATGAAAATTAACTAACTAAACAACTAACAATCTAAAAAGAACGGTTATAAATGGTGTTTGGTAGTGTTGGATGATGGGTAAGAGAAGAGAAGAAGAGAGGAGAAGGAAAGAAATGGAAAGAAGATGAGAAAAGAAGGTGATGAAAGAAGGCTATCCACGCGTGCGCATCGTGCGACGCGTGCATGTGGGATGGTGAAATGGAAGTGATGCGTACGCATGGGTAACGCGTACGCATGATGGCTTATTCAGAGAGCCGATGCGTACGCGTGAGGTGACACGTACGCGTGAGTTGAGGCACAAATCTGGCACAATTCACGCACAACTCTCGGGATTTTGGCTGGGAGGTGAAAATTTGGGATCCACGCGTACGCGTGGGTGACGCGTGCGTGTTCATGGTCGAAAAGCTAGGGGCCACACGTACGCGCGGGTTGGTGCTTTGTTTTTCAAAATTTTTTCATGTTTTTGCACCAAACCAAGCATTCCAAACCTTCTAACGGCTACCTAAACACCATGAAACCTTATTTAACATATTAGATTACTAACTAAACTCAACAAACCAAACAAAACATGAAATTGAATTAATTTTACCAATATTTACAAAAGAGAAAAATGAAAAGATGTTACCATGGTGGGGTGTCTCCCACCTAACACTTTTATTTATTGTCCTTAAGTTGGACTTATGGGGAGATCCTTATCAAGGTGGCTTGTGCTTGAAGCCATCCTTGAACATCCACTAATGCTTGAGTCTCTAATAAGCTCCATTCTTCAAAATTAATGCCTCCAAGCCTTGATGGAGTTCTTCACAAACCATGAGCTCCCAAAATTTATTCTCCTTGTGCGTTCCGGTATCCCACACTTTGTTTTGACACCCGTCTTTGAATTGATCATCATTAGTCCATCCGAGTGGCAAGCAAGATGAATTTTCACTTAAGCGACCAAACATCATCCTAGACCCAAGCAATCTAGTTCTACACTATCCCTTGCTATTAAACCTTGAACATGCAACCATCACGAACTTTGATTCACAATGCCAACCACTAACCATCTCCTTTTTGCTCTTAAAGCCACAAAGAGCCCTAAGTTGCCCATCTGTCTCAAGAAAACCATATTCAAGTGGGATAATTAAGCATAGAGATGAGAGATTTACCCACTTGAATGAAAGAATGGATGGTGATGGCTTGGGGAGAGGTGTTTCCAATGTCCTTGCAAGCTCCACTCCCTTATGTTCTTCTTTGATTACCTCCACCTCTTTACAAACTTCTTCAATTTCAACCCTTTGTACATCAATTTCATCTAACTCTTCTCCGTCACTCAAATCATAAATGGGAGGTTGAGAGAAATCTACCTCCACATTGCTTTCTATCTCACTAGGAAAAGGTTCTTCAAGTTCAAAGGATTCACTACCAAAAAGTTTTGATGCTTGATCTTTACCACCAAGGGAACTGACGCGCAGAAAATTGCCGATTAAGAATTTATAATAAAAACAGCGTTGCAAGTACAGTTCTTAACAGACAAAAATTCCACTTATCAATTTAGAAAGAGTTGTCACAATTTAAAAATAAAATACTGGGAGTAGGATTCCCAGGTTGTCTCCCAACGAGTTGACAAAAGAGTGCAATTTATTGGTCAGGAATTTTCAGAGAAGTTTTAGAGTTGGGAATTAAGAAAATAAAATGATTATTAATTAAAGCAATAAAAATTAACAAGAGGGTTTATATATTTGAAATAAAAAGCTTTGACTAGTAGAAGATTAATCGAAATTTCTATCCTTCTTGAATTTTCCCAAGTATAATAGTAAGAGGTTGTTATTCTACTTAGTTATCCTTTACTCAATAAAGGAAAGTCAAGTAACTAACCAACTCTGATTCACAAGTCCTAATCCATTCCTGGGGAAGGATTAGAGTTAGTGACTAGGGAGTCAGCCAACAACTTCCAATTACAAATTAAACTTGAGCATTCCAACTCAAGAGTCTCCTATTAATCAATCCCAAGTCAAGTTGGGAGTCTACTCCATTTACATGGTTACCATTTTTGCAAACATGTAAAGGGAGCAGAAAGGAGACCTGGAAATTAAAATTAATTTAGTAAAAGCAATTTTTGAACTAATAAATTAATTGGAGATAATCAAACAAATAATAGAATTAAATATAAAAATAACTCTTTGCATTAATAATTTTTAAAATCGAAGATATCCATATGTAACTCTGAACAAACTTAATGAAAAGCAAAAGAGTAAGGAAATAAGAAAGCAAACTATAATGACAGAGACTTCAAACGGAGGTAGTAACTCTTCTCAATATACAATCCAAAAGCATAAAACTAGAAATCTATGAATGTGAAGAACCTTAGAGGAAGTAGTGTTTTCTCTCTAAGATTCAAAAACTAAACTAAAACTAAGTGAATGTGAATGTGTGTTGAGTCTCTGCTTGTCCCCTGGCTTTAGTCTGTGTTTCTGGGCTGAAAAATGGGTCAAAAACTAGCCCGAAATTTCCCCCAGCGTCTTCTGCAATTTCAGCACGTGACGCACGTCACACGTATGCGTAAGTCACGCGTACGCGTCGATGGTCTTCAGCGCGAGTCACGCGTATGCGTCACTGTGAAAAGCTCCAAGTCACGTGCGCGAGTGAGCCATGCGTGCGCATCGATGCTCACTGGTCAGCTCCTTAGTTTCTTGTGTTCCTTCCATTCTTGCAAGCTTCCTCTCCATCCTCTAAGTCATTCCTGTCCTATATAGCCTGAAAACACTTAACACACAGATCACGGTATCGAATGGAATAAAAGGACATTAAAAATTGACAATTTAAAGGCTTAGGAAGTAAGTTTTTAATCATAGAACAAAATTGGGAAGGATTTGTAAAACCATGCAAATTGTATGAATAAGTGTGCAAGGAACTGATAGAAACCACTCAATTTAGCACAAGATAAACCATAAAATAGTGGTTTATCAATCTCCCCACAGTTAAACATTAGCATGTCCTCATGCTAAGCTCAAGGAGACTAAAAGAATAAATGGGGGAAAGTAAGACTCATGTAATGCGACCTATATATGTGAATGCAACTATATGCTAAGATGTTTCTATCTACTTGGTTAAAAGTAGACAAGTTCTCCAAGACAAACATAAATCAGATTCCACTAATTCAAATCACACAATCAAAGACAAGTAAACTTGTAAGAGGATAGCTCATGAAAGTTGGAAACATAGAGTCAATCATTGAACCCTCACTGGAAGTGTATATGCACTCCAATCTCTTAGGTGTCTAGGGTTAATCCACTCTAATCTCCTCTAGTCATGCTTCCTAAAACTTTTTTCTTCATCTAACGAATCAACAAATATCTAGTGTACAAATGCAAATATCATGAGGTCTTTTCAAGGCTGTAATGGGGCTAAGGTAAGGGTGAGGATATATGTATGGCCAAGTGAGCTATAATATGAATCTTTGACTAACTTAAGTTCTCACCTAACACACACACACTTTATATAATTCTAAAATCATGCCTAGTTACCCAAAATCCCACTTTTGTATCACATACTCATGTATCAATTTTTAATTCCACCACATATGCATTGATCTTTTTATTGGACTTAACATTGGGGTAATTTTGTCCCCTATTCATTTATTTCTTCTCTCTTATATATAT
>NC_029791.2:88846958-88856000 GCF_000816755.2 Arachis ipaensis
ATATATATAATATATATATATATATATATAAATGAAAGCATAATATATCAATGCATATGATTTCTCTAGTTTTACATGAGCAAGCACCCAAATAATCAAAATTTGTCAATAAGAACAAAACACATTCTCATTAACCCAAGTTCCCACAATTCCCCACACTTAGTTGACACAGACTCTCTATCTTAAGCTAATAACCAAAGATTCAAATAGGGTAATTAATTTTTTCCCACTTAAGGCTAGTGATGTGGTAAAATAAAGAACAAATGGGGGTTAAAAAGGCTCAAAGTGGCAAACAAAGGTAAATAGAATGGTAGGCTATTTGGGATAAGTGAGCTAATAAAAATTGATGGCCTCAATCATATGTATGCATGAATATAAACTAGACAATAGACATATAGAATGGAACAAACTATAGATTACAATCATAGAGAAGGAAACACACAAGAATAAAAATCATGGTCAAATAATGTAACCATATAATTAAGCTCAAAATCTCACAGGTTGTGTGTACTTAGCTATAAACCATATTCCAAATTACAATCTTCAAACAAGTTTAACACAATTTTTAATTTGAATTAATGAAATACTATAAAATAGGGTATTGAAAAGAAACACATTACTTCAACCAAGCAGAACATATATGCAAGCAACTATTATCATGCAATCTATCCTATCTAACAAAAGAAAAAAAAAATAAAATGTTGGTGTTTAAAGAGAGGGATTACCTCCGGAAGTCAGGGACTGACCTCCCCACACTTAAGGCTTGGCATGGTCCTCTGTTTATCAGTAACTTCAGATGGAAAGAATTTCTCTAGAAACTCCTTTCTGAGTGTATCCCAGTTGGATACATTTGCTAGAGGTTGAGTGTAGTACCACTCTCTTGCTTTTCCCTCAAGAGAAAACGGAAAAGCTTTCAGCAGAATTGAAGTTTTATCAGTGCCATCACGCCTGACAGTAGAACAGGCTGCCTGGAAATCTCTCAAGTGCCTGATAGGCTCTTGAGCAGGTAGGCCATGAAACTTGGGCATCAAATTTAGCAGTGCGGGCTTTATTTAAAAATCTGAAGCTACCGCTGGATGATGCGCTTGAACGGTTGCATTGTAAAATCAAGGGCTCCTTCCTCCTGGATGGTAACTCTCCTAGCTGCCTTGTTTTCTGCGCGTAAAACAACCGAATCAGTAGAACGGGGGCTGGTTTCTTCCTCAGATTCACTTTCAGATCCGCCCTCAGAGCGGACTAACCGACGCTGTTCTTGCCTTATTCGTGAAATTGTCCTTTCAATTTCAGGATCGAATATTAGCAAGCACGGATCAGGAAGTGAACGCATTATTTGACGGAAGAAACATGCAGCTCATAGTAGCAAAATAAAATAAAATGTAAATAAATAAATTCTAATTAATAAAATTAGCACTCTATTGCAACTCCCCGGAAACGGCGCCAAAAATTGATGAGACGCAGAAGCTGGTGAATTAAAAATTATTAAAATGGTTACGTTGCAAGTATAGTTCTTAACCAATCCTTCCAACTCAAGAGTTCCTTTTAATCAACTCCCCATCAAGTAAGGAAACTACTCACGCATTGTAAATAAAGAATCCATAGCACATGAAAGGGGATTAAAAGAAGACATGATTATTGGAATTGAAATTGAATTAAAAAGAAATAATCCTTGCATTGATTAATCATAAAAGTATCTGAATGACAAAATTGAACAAGGCAAAGAACATGGAAGAATGAAACCAAGTTAAGAAAACAAACTAGAATGATGAAGTCTTGATGAGGAAATAACTCTTCTCAATGTTCCAATGCTAAGACCAATTGAAAATTAAAATTCTAAAAACCTAGGAGAGTAAAACTTAAGAGAGTAAAACTAGATCTAAAAACTGTTGACTGAATGAATGTGTTATTTGTTTCTGTATGTTCTCTGACTCTAGTCTGCTGTTCCGGGCCGAAAACTGGGCCGAAATAGGGTCCAAAATCGCCCCCTACGAATTCTGCAGATTATGCAGATCGCACATGTCACGCGATCGCGTCATCCATGTGGACGCGTCATTCATGTTTTTCCTCGCCACGTGATGAGCGGATAATTTATACGCTTTTTGGCATTATTTTTAGTATGTTTTTAGTAGAATCTAGTTACTTTTAGGGATGTTTTCATTAGTTTTTATGTTAAATTCACATTTCTGGACTTTACTATGAGTTTGTGTATTTTTCTGTGATTTCAGGTATTTTCTGGCTGAAATTGAGGGACTTGAGCAAAAATCAGATTCAGAGGTTGAAGAAGGACTGCTGATGCTGTTGGATTCTGACCTCCCTGTACTCAAAATGGATTTTCTGGAGCTACAGAACTCAAAATGGCGCGCTTCCAATTGCGTTGGAAAGTAGACATCCAGGACTTTCCAGAAATATATAATAGTCCATACTTTGCCCAAGTTTAGATGATTCAAACTGGCGTTAAACGCCAGCTCTCTGCCCAATTCTGGCGTCCAGCGCCAGAAACAAGTTGCAAAGTGGAGTTCAACGCCCAAAATGGCACAAAAGGTGGCGTCCAACTCCAAGAATGACCTCTCCACGTGTAGACTTCAAGCTCAGCTCAAGAATGAATATCTCTTGGATCTCTTAATCAGGATCTTCGTGGTATAAGTTAGAACCCATGGATGGCCATTCCTGAGGTCCGAAAAGTCTAAACCTTGTCTGTGGTATTCCGAGTAGGATCCGGGAAGGAATGGCTGTGACGTACTTCAAACTCGCGAGTGCTGGGCGTAGTAACAGGCGCAAAAGGATAGTAAATCCTATTCCAGTATGATCGGGAACCTCAGATGATTAGCCGTTCCGTGACAGAGCATTTGGACCATTTTCACAAGAGGAGGGGATTGTAGCCACTGACAACGGTGATGCCCTTGCATAAAGCTTGCCATGGAAAGGAGTAAGACTGATTGGATGAAGACAGCGGGAAAGCAGAGGTTCAGAGGGACGAAAGCATCTCCATACGCTTATTTGAAATTCTCACCAATGATTTATATAAGTATTTCTATCCTTAGTTTCTATTTAATTAGTATTATTTTTGAAAACTCCATAATCAATTATTATCCGCCTGACTGAGATTTACAAGGTGACCATAGCTTGCTTCATACCAACAATCTCCGTGGATCGACCCTTACTCACGTAAGGTTTATTACTTGGACGACCCAGTGCACTTGCTGGTTAGTTGTATCGAAGTTGTGACAATTATGAATTGAGATTAGAGAACCAAGTTTTTGGAGCCATTACCAGAGATCACAATTTCGTGCAACAAATTTTTGGTTCCGTTGCCGGGGATTGTTCGAGTTTGGACAACTGACGGTTCATCTTGTTGCTCAGATTGGGTAACTTTCTTTTCGTTTTCTTTTCAAAAAGTTTTCAAAAATTTTTCAAAAAAATCTTTCAAAAATTTCTCCTTTGTCTTCGAAAAAAAAAATTAAAAATATTTTCAAAAATATATTTTTCTTCAGAATTTTTAAGAATGAATTCTAGTGTTTCATGAAACATGTTGAATCCTATCTGGCTGTAAAGCCATACCCAAACTGCTTTGGGATTGGTCTTCAACTAATCACCTCAATGGATGTAATTTATATGCTAGAGCTTGGCTGGCTATTGTTTGGTATCTTGCATGTTTTCTTTGCATATACAATTTTCAAAAATATGTTCTTGATGATTCATCATGATCTTCATAGTGTTCTTGGTGTTCATCTTGACATTCATAGCATTTTTGCATGCATTCATTGTTTTGATCTAAAATTTTCATGCATTGCATCAATTTCATATTTTTTCTCTCTCATCATAAAAATTCAAAAATAAAAAAAAATATCTTTCCCTTTTTCTCTCTTAAAATTTCGAAAATTAGATTTGACTTTTTCAAAAATTTTTAAAATCTAGTTGTTTTTATGAATCAAATCAAATTTTCAATTTAAAAATCTTAGCTTTTTCAAAATCTTTTTCAAAAATAAAATCTTTTTCATTTTTCTTAGTTATTTTCGAAAATTTTAAAAATATTTTTCAAAAATATTTTTCTTATTTTTATATCAAATTTTCGAAAATAACAATAACAATTAATGTTTTGATTCAAAAATTTCAAGTTTGTTACTTGCTTGTTAAGAAAGATTCAAACTTTGAGTTCTAGAATCATATCTTGTGATTTCTTGTGAATCAAGTCATTAATTGTGATTTTAAAAATCAAATCTTTTTCAAAAAATAATTTCAATCATATCTTTTCAAAAATATCTTCTCTTTTTATCTTTTTTCAAAAATTTGATTTCAAAATATCTTTTCTAACTTCCAAACTTCTTATCTTTTCAAAATTTGTTTCAACTAACTAACTAACTTTTTGTTATTTCTTATCCTTTTCAAAACTACCTAACTAACTCTCTCTCTCTCTCTCTAATTTTCGAAAATATCTTCCCTCTTTTTCAAAATTTCTTTTTTATTGACTAATTATTTTAATTTTTTATTTTAATTTTCGAAAAATTACTAACCTTTTTCAAAAACTATTTTCGAAAATTACTAACCCTTTTTCAAAAAAAAAAAAATAATTTTCGAAAATCCTTCTCCCTCATCTCTTTCTAATTATTTATTCATCTACTAACACTTCTCTTCATCTCACATCACTGCTCCTACCCTTACCTTTGTGTTTGGATTCTTCATTCTTCTTCACCCCTATTCTTTTTCTTCTTCTACTAACAATAAGGAACCTCTTTACTGTGACATAGAGGATTCCTCTTCTTTTCTTGTTCTCTTCTCTTTCTTATGAGTAGGAACAAGGAAAAAGGCATTCTTGTTGAAGCTGATCCAGAACCTGAAAGGACTCTGAAGAGGAAATTAAGAGAAGCTAAATTACAACAATCCAGAGACAACCTTATTGAAAATTTCGAACAAGTAAAGGAGATGGCAGCCGAACCCAACAACAATAATGCAAGGAGAATGCTTGGTGACTTTACTGTACCTAATTCCAATTTACATGGAAGAAGCATCTCCATTCCTGCCATTGGAGCAAACAACTTTGAGCTGAAACCTCAGCTAGTTTCTCTGATGCAGCAGAACTGCAAGTTTCACAGACTTCCATCCGAAGATCCTTTTCAGTTCTTAACTGAATTCTTGCAGATATGTGATACTGTTAAGACTAATGGAGTATATCCTGAAGTCTACAGGCTTATGAAGAAGCTTATGATCTTGAGAACCTTGCAATAGCAGAGTAAAATACATGGGTGAACCATATGAAAACACCTACAATCCATCATGGAGAAATCACCCAAATCTCTCATGGAAGGATCAAAATCCTCAACAAGGCTTTAATAATGGTGGAAGAAATAGGTTTAGCAATAGCAAGCCTTTTCCATCATCCATTCAGCAACAGACAGAGAATTCTGAGCAGAATCCAGCTAGCTTAGCAAATTTAGTCTCTGATCTATCTAAGGCCACTGTGAGTTTCATGAATGAAACAAGGTCCTCCATTAGAAATTTGGAAGCACAAGTGGGCCAACTGAGTAAAAGGATCACTGAAATCCCTCCTAGTACTCTCCCAAGCAATACAGAAGAGAATCCAAAAGGAGAGTGCAAGGCCATTGAATTAATTACCATGGCCGAACCTGTAAGGGAAGGAGAGGACGTGAATCCCAAGGAGGAAGACCTCCTGGGACGTCCAGTGATCAATAAGGAACTTCCCTCTGAGGAACCTAAGGAATCTGAGACTCATCTAGAGACCATAGAGATTCCATTGAACCTCCTTATGCCATTCATGAGCTCTGATGAGTATTCCTCTTCTGAAGGGAATGAGGATGTTACTGAAGAGGAAGCTGCCAAGTTCCTTGGTGCAATCATGAAGCTAAATACCAAATTATTTGGTATTGAGACTTGGGAAGATGAATCTCCCTTGTTCACCAATGAACTAAGTGATCTGGATCAACTGACATTGCCTCAGAAGAAACAGGATCCTGGAAAGTTCATAATACCTTGTACCATAGGCACCATGATCTTTAAGGCTCTGTGTGGCCTTGGTTCAGGAATAAACTTCATGCCCTTCTCTGTAATAGAGAAACTGGGAATCTATGGGGTGCAAGCTGCTAAAATATCATTAAAAATGGCAGACAATTAAAGAAAACAGGCTTATGGACAAGTAGAGGACGTGTTAGTAAAGGTTGAAGGCCTTTACATCCCTGCTGATTTCATAGTCCTGGATACTGGAAAGGAAGAGGATGAATCTATCATCCTAGGAAGACCTTTCCTAGCCACAGCAAGAGCTGTGATTGATGTGGACAGAGGAGAATTGATCCTTCAATTAAATAAGGACAACCTTGTGTTTACAACTCAAGGATCTCTCTCTGCATCCATGGAGAGGAAGCAAAAAAAGCTTCTCTCAAAGCAGAGTCAACCAAAGCCCCCATAGTCAAACTCTAAGTTTGGTGTTGGGAGGCCACAACCAAACTCTAAGTTTGGTGTCAAACCCCCATATCCAAACTCTAAGTTTGGTGTTGGAAGGTCTCAACAAAGCTCTGCACATCTGTGAGGCTCCATGAGAGGCCACTGTCAAGCTATTGACATTAAAGAAGCGCTTGTTGGGAGGCAACCCAATTTTTATTTATCTAACTATATTTTCTTAGTTATATGTCTTTATAGGTTCATGATCATGTGGAGTCACAAAATAAATATAAAAATTGAAAACGGAATCAAAAACAGCAGAAGAAAAATCACACCCTGGAGGAAGACCTTACTGGCGTTTAAACGCCAGTAAGAAGCATGTTTTGGGTGTTCAACGCCAGAACAGAGCATGGTTCTGGCGCTGAACGCTAGAAATGGGCAGCATCTGGGCGTTTGAATGCCAGAAATGCACCTTGGAGAAGAGCTGGCGCTGAACGCCCAGAACAAGCATGGTTCTGGCGTTCAACGCCAGAAATGGGCAATAAATGGGCGTTCAACGCCCAGAACAAGCACCAACTTGGCGCTGAACGCCCAGAGTTGTGTGCAAGGGCATTTTGTATGCCTAATTTGGTGCAAGGTTGTAAATCCTTGACACCTCAGGATCTGTGGACACCACAGGATCATCTCAGGATCTGTGAATTTCACAGGATCCCCACCCACCTCACCCTCTCTCTCTCCATTCATGGTCGTCCCTTCTGTTTTCCATTCACCACTCACATCCATACACACAACCCCTTCTCCCTCTCCTCCATTTCTTCTTCTTCTTCATCTATTCTTTCTTCTCTTGCTCGAGGGCGAGCAATATTCTAAGTTTGGTGTGGTAAAAGCATAAGCTTTTTTTTTCCATTACCATTGATGGCACCTAAGACCGGAGAATCCTCTAGAAAAGGGAAAGGAAAGACAAAAGCTTCCACCTCCGAGTCATGGGAGATGGAAAGATTCATCTCCAAAGCTCATCAAGACCACTTCTATGATGTTGTGGCCAAGAAGAAGGTGATCCCCGAGGTCCCTTTCACACTCAAAAGAAATGAGTATCCGGAGATCCGACATGAAATTCAAAGAAGAGGTTGGGAAATTCTAACAAATCCCATCCAACAAGTCGGCATCCTAATGGTTCAAGAGTTCTATGCCAATGCATGGATCACCAAGAACCATGATCAAAGTAAGAACTCGGATCCAAAGAACTATGTTACAATGGTTCGAGGGAAATACTTGGATTTTAGTCCGGAAAATGTGAGGTTGGCGTTTAACTTGCCTATGATGTAAGGAGATGAACGCCCCTACACTAGAAGGGTCAACTTTAATCAAAGGTTGGACTAAGTCCTCATGGACATATGTGTGGAAGGAGCTCAATGGAAGATTGACTCCAAAGGCAAGCCGGTTCAACTAAGAAGATTGGACCTCAAGCCTGTGGCTAGAGGATGGTTGGAGTTCATTGTAGGTGTCAAGTGAAAACTTGAGACTGAGCAGTTAAAGTCAAGGTCCAAAGCAAAAAAAGAGTGTGCTTAAGAACCCTGTACACCTCTAATTGGGGACTTTAGCAAAGCTGAGTCACAATCTGAAAAGGTTCACCCAATTATGTGTATGTGGCATTTATGTATCCGGTGGTAATACTGGAAAACAAAGTGCTTAGGGCCACGGCCAAGACTCATAAAGATCACATTTCTGGACTTTACTATGAGTTTGTGTGTTTTTCTATGATTTCAGGTATTTTCTGGCTGAAATTGAGGGACTTGAGCAAAAATCAGATTCAGAGGTTGAAGAAGGACTGCTGATGTTTTTGGATTCTGACCTCCCTGCACTCAAAATGGATTTTCGGGAGCTACAGAACTCAAAATGGAGCGCTTCCAATTGAGTTGGAAAGTAGACATCCAGGGCTTTCCAGAAATATATAATAGTCCATACTTTGCCCAAGTTTAGATGACACAAACTGGCGTTCAACGCCAGCTCTCTGCCCAATTCTGGCGTCCAGCGCCAGAAATAAGTTGCAAAGTGGAGTTCAACGCCCAAAATGGCACAAAAGGTGGCGTCCAACTCCAAGAATGACCTCTCCACGTGTAGACTTCAAGCTCAGCCCAAGCACACATCAAGTGGGCCCCAGAAGTGGATTTATGCATCAATTACTTACTTCTGTAAACCCTAGTAGCTAGTTTATTATAAATAGGACCTTTTACTATTGTATTAGATATCTTTGATCAGTTGTATGCTATCTTAGATCACGTTTGAGGGCTGGCCTCTCGGCCATGCCTGAACCTTTCACTTATGTATTTTCAACGGTAGAGTTTCTACACTCCGTAGATTAAGGTGTGGAGCTCTACTGTTCCTCAAAGATTAATGCAAAGTACTACTGTCTTTCTATTCAATTCAACTTATTCCGCTTCTAAGATATCCATTCGCACCCAAGAACATGATGAATGTGATGATTATGTGACGCTCATCATCATTCTCCCTTATGAACGCGTGCCTGACAAACACTTCCGTTCTACATGCGAACAAGCTAGAATGAATATCTCTTGGATCTCTTAATCAGGATCTTCGTGGTATAAGTTAGAACCCATGGATGGCCATTCCTGAGGTCCGGAAAGTCTAAACCTT
>NC_029791.2:88856815-88858781 GCF_000816755.2 Arachis ipaensis
GTTAGAACCCATGGATGGCCATTCCTGAGGTCCGGAAAGTCTAAACCTTGTCTGTGGTATTCTGAGTAGGATCCGGGAAGGGATGGCTGTGACGTACTTCAAACTCGCGAGTGCTGGGCGTAGTGACAGACGCAAAAGGATAGTAAATCCTATTCCAGTATGATCGGGAACCTCAGATGATTAGCCATCCCGTGACAGAGCATTTGGACCATTTTCACAAGAGGAGGGGATTGTAGCCACTGACAACGGTGATGCCCTTGCATAAAGCTTGCCATGGAAAGGAGTAAGACTGATTGGATGAAGACAGCGGGAAAGCAGAGGTTCAGAGGGACGAAAGCATCTCCATACGCTTATCTGAAATTCTCACCAATGATTTACATAAGTATTTCTATCCTTAGTTTCTGTTTAATTAGTATTATTTTCGAAAACTCCATAATCAATTATTATCCACCTGACTAAGATTTACAAGGTGACCATAGCTTGCTTCATACCAACAATCTCCGTGGGATCGACCCTTACCCACGTAAGGTTTATTACTTGGACGACCCAGTGCACTTGCTGGTTAGTTGTATCGAAGTTGTGACAAATTATGAATTGAGATTAGAGCACCAAGTTTTTGGAGCCATTACCAGAGATCACAATTTCGTGCACCACCACGCGTTCGCGTCGTCAACGCTACCGCGTCGCTTGGGCTTTCCAATCCGCGCGGCCGCGTGAGCCATGCGGCCGCATCGCTGTGATTTGCTCTCCTTCGTGCGGTCGCGTGAGCCATGCGACCGTGTCACTTCTCGCTGGTTATCTCCTCAAATTCTTGTGTTCCTTCCATTTTTGCTAGCTTCCTTTCCAATCTCCAACTCATTCATGCCCTATGAAGTCTGAAACACTTAATACACAGATCACGGCATCGAATGGAATAAAGGAGAATAAAAAATAAATAATTAAAGTCTTTAGGAAGCAGTTTTCAAACATGTAATAAATTCAGCAAGGAAATCTAAATGCATGCTAATTTAATGAATAAGTGGGTAAGGATCATGATAAAACCACATAATTAAATACAATATAACCCATAAAATAGTGGTTTATCAACCTCCCCACACTTAAACATTAGCATGTCCTCATGCTTAATTGAAGGAGACAAGGAAATAAGTATGAACATGTAGAAACTCATGAAATGCAATGCAAACCCATATATATATATATATATAAATAAATGCAACTATATGATTCTTGTCTACTTGATCAAAAGTAAATAAGCTCTTCAAAATAATTACAAATCAAATTCCACTAATTTTATCATTACACAATAAAATGGATAAAAGTGCAAGAAGATAGCTCATGAAAGCAGGGAACTTGAAAATTCAAGTATTGAACCCTCACTGATAATGTATGTACGCTCTAATCTCTAGTGTATAGGGTGGTCACTCTATCCTTCTCTAATCATGCTTTCTAACTTTTGTTCTTCTCCTAACCAATCAACAATAGTTAATATACCAATGCAAACATCATGAGGTGTTTTCAAGGTTGTAATGGGGCTAAGGTATAGGTAGGGGTGTATATTTGGTCAAGTGAGCTAATAAATTGAATCTTTAATTAACCCAAGCTCTAACATAACTTGTATACACATAATGTCGTCTTTAAAGTTCATACCTAGCTACCCAGAATTCCCTTTTTCAATCCATACTCATGTATCAACTTATATTTTGGTTCTATTATATGTGCACTGATCTTTGAGTTCTGAATTTAACATTGGGGTAATTTTGTCCCCTTATTTATTGATTTTTCATTTTTTTTGAATAAATAAAGCTTATCAATGCACATAGATTTTTCATTCTTATATTTTCACATGAGTAGGTATCCAAATTCCCCTTAAATTTTTATGACACATTCCCTTAACAACTTTTGTTCCAACAATTTCCCATACTTAACTAGCACACACAATTCTATCTTAAGCTAACCAAAGATTCAA
>NC_029791.2:88860040-88860797 GCF_000816755.2 Arachis ipaensis
TATCTGCTGGAGCAATTTCTCAGTTGTAGATGCTTGTGGTGTCGAAGAAGGATTATCTTCAACTGGAGCAGTAGGAAGGCTTGTAGTGGCTGCTGAGAGTCTGAGGTATTTCTCGTTAGGGATATACTGATCATCCCGTGGAAGCATGGCTTTGGTGTCCCCAGCTCTGTAGGAGACTCCGGCTGCTAAGACAAGATCTGAGACCAAGGCGGGGAAAGGTAAGTTGCCCGCAATTTGTACGTATTCCATAGCATTCCGGATATGTCTTGAGAGATTCAGAGGTTGGTCTGTAAGGATGCACCATAGTAGAACAGCCATGTCGGCAGTGAAGGAGGACTCATGAGTGCTCAGAAAGACGTAATGGGACATGATCTGTGCCCATACGCGAGCCTCCAAGGTAAGTGCGGAAGCCAAGATTCTCTTAGGGCGGGTACGGTGGTATCCGTAGATCCAACAGCTGCCAGGTAATGCGATGACTCCGAGAACGGAGTCCCAGTCGAATTGGTATTTCTGGCGCTGAAGGGCGGCTTCTTGAAAAGCGTCTATTCCAGCTGGAATAGGGGGAAGACTCAGAGCTTGCTGAATGGCCTATTCTGTGATGGGGACTTGCTTCTGCCGGACATAAACAGACTGCAGGGTCGGCATGTAGAAGTTGGAGTAGAACTCAACTACCCAAGAAAGATTGACCTGCCTTGGCTGTTTCCGTAGGAAACCCCATTGTCTTCGTTCAATTTGCGGCTCAACAAAGATGGGGATA
>NC_029791.2:88862209-88866111 GCF_000816755.2 Arachis ipaensis
CATGTAGAAGTTGGAGTAGAACTCAACTACCCAAGAAAGATTGACCTGCCTTGGCTGTTTCCGTAGGAAACCCCATTGTCTTCGTTCAATTTGCGGCTCAACAAAGATGGGGATATTGGACGGGAGGATAAGAAGGTATTCATTGTTATAATTCCTTTCTGCCATGATAGGGAACATCTGCTCGCAGTAGCAATTGGGGAATCGCGCAGTGTCCTTTGCTGGAAAGGCTTTCTCCTTTTCGTCAACCTTTATTATCCGCTTAACTCTTTTTGTTGAGGGCTTGACTGCGGTTGAAGAAGGCTCTGCCACTAATGCTCTTTTAGTTCCTCTTCTTGCTGGTGGTTTGGAAGTTGCTTTCTCCTTTCCTTTCTTGGTGGCCATCCTGAAGGAAGGGAAGAGAAAGAAAATTAAATTTAAAGAGATATACAGCAGGGAAGGAAACAGAAAAGAGGGTGAATGATGCACAGCAAAATGTAGATGACATTAACACATGCTCTCGAGTACATATGAAAAGCCATCAATGGAAAATAGCTAGTGCATACAAAGTTAAGTGAATGCAAGGTGTTTATTGGCATGCTGGCAAAGGGCATGAGTAGCATAGACCAAGCATTACTTTGTAACAAACCATCACGTTTGTATTGACAATTGAATTTAATTAATAAAATAATAAGGAAAAGTTGTGAAAAGCAAGCATTGAATAGTATAGTAACATAGAGAAGTGCATAATGCCACATGGGCTTTTTCACAAACACATAGCATGCATGGTGAATAGGGTATAGAAAATATGAAGATGACATGCAAGCAATCCCTTAAATGGGAGAAAAATAATTGTCGAACAATTTGCAATAATCCACAAGCATATAATGAGGGATGATGACTCAAAAGGTTTCTAACACCATGTAAAGAAAAGAAAAGAAGAAGAAGAAAAATAAAAATTTGAAAAGAAAAAGAAAAGAAAAAGAAAATAATAATAATATATACACATAATATAATAAGAATGATAGAAAAAGAGAAGAAGGAAGAAGAAGGTAAAACCTTGTTAATGGTGGTGAGAGAGATAGAGAGTGAAAGGTGAGATAGAAAGGGGAGGGGAAAAGGAAGAAAGAAGGAGGGAAAAGAAAAATTAGGATTTAGAAGAGAGAAAGATAAGATAATCTGGCAATTTAGGTTGAGCTGTGCGACGCATGCGACGCGGCCGCGTGGGACACGCGTTCGCGTGGGTTCGCATCAGGTAACGGGATGCGATCGCGTCGGTCACGCGGTCGCGTGACCCGTGTTACGCTGCTGGCGCGAGTGCAGCCTCGCTCCAGCACAACTCTCTGTTCAATTTATTTTAATTGCCAAAATTGGGTGACGCGATCGCGTGAGTGTGCGTTATAAAACGGGTGATGCGGCCGCGTCGGCAACGTGGTTACGTGACAAGGATTGTGCTTCCAGCACCAATCCAGCATCACTCTCGCACAGAATGTTACTGTGCACCCTTTTACGTCGAAAACTCAGGGCACGCGGCCGCGTGGGGCACGCGGTCGCGTGGGAGGCCATGATTCCCATGCGACGCGAACGCGTCAGGGACGCGGTCGCATGGGTCGATTTGTGCCATTGGCACGCCTCCAGCCGGGCTCCAGCCGGACTCTCTGTTCATTTATTTGTTTTCTCCACCCTCCTTGCGACGCGGACGCGTCGCTGATGCGATCGCGTCGCGCGGCGAAAAATCCTTTTTTTTATAAAAAAAAGAAATATAAAGACATGTAAATGAAAGAGCACGAAAGCACTAATAAAGAGAAGAGTTATTAAAGAAGAAAAACTAAAAGTGAAGAAAAGAACGATCATACCGCGGTGGGTTGTCTCCCACCAAGCATTTTGCTTTAACGTCCGTAAGTTGGTCGCTCCACTAGCTCAATCTGCTGCGATGTGGGGATCTTCCAAGCGGAAGATCTCAAGCTCCTTATTTTGCTGCACCTTCTCACCATGGTACAGCTTCAGGCGTTGTCCATTAACCTTAATAAGTTCAGAGCTTGAAGGATGGCTTAGGTGATAAACTCCGTATGGTTCAGCCTTCTCTACTCTGTATGGACCTTCCCATTTTGATGTCAACTTACCGGGCATGAGCCTTAGTCGGGATTTGTAAAGGAGGACAAAATCTCCAGGTTGAAACTCTTTCCTCTTGACGTTTTGATCATGCACAGCTTTCATCTTTTCCTTGTAAATTCTGGAATTCTCATAAGCTTCTAGGCAAAGGTTCTCCAGTTCCTGCAGTTGCAACTTCCTTTCAGCTCCGGCATTCTCAATTCCTATGTTGCACTCTTTAACTGCCCAGAAGGCTCTGTGTTCTATTTCAACTGGGATATGACAAGCTTTTCCATAAACCAAGCGGAAGGGACTCATCCCAATGGGTGTCTTGTATGCTGTTCTATATGCCCACAGTGCACCTTGTAGCCTGGTGCTCCAGTCTTTTCTATGAGGCTTTACTATCTTTTGCAAGATACGCTTAATTTCTCTGTTTGACACCTCGGCTTGCCCATTAGTTTGGGGATGGTAAGCAGTTGCAACTTTATGGATTATCCCATGCTTCTTCATCAATCCTGTTAGTCTCCTGTTACAAAAATAGGTGCCTTGATCACTCACGATTGCTCGTGGTGATCCAAAGCGACATATAATATGGTTTCTCACAAAGGAAACAACAGTGTTAGCATCATCAGTGCGGGTAGGAATTGCTTCCACCCATTTGGAAACATAATCCACAGCTAACAATATATAAAAATATCCATTAGAATTTGGAAATGGACCCATGAAGTCAATGCCCCAAACATCAAAAATTTCACAGAAGAGCATATATTGTTGAGGCATCTTATCCCTCCTGGATATATTACCGAATTTCTGGCATGGGGGCAAGATTTACAAAACTCAGCAGCGTCTCTAAAAAGAGTAGGCCACCAGAATCTGCAGTCTAAGATCTTTCTAGCTGTTCTTTGAGGGCCAAAATGCCCTCCACTCTCAGATGAGTGACAGGCCTCTAAAATGGACTGGAATTCTGATTGAGGCACACAACGTCTAATTATCTGGTCAGCGCCACATCTCCATAAATATGGGTCATCCCATATATAATATTTAGACTCACTTTTCAGCTTGTCTCTTTGATGTTTAGAGAAATGTGGAGGAAATATACGGCTAACTAAATAATTAGCAACAAGTGCATACCAAGGGGTTACCTCAGATACTGCTTGCAGGTTGTCAAAAGGAAAATTATCATCTATAGGAGTAGAATCATCCTTAATATGTTCAAGGCGACTCAAGTGGTCTGCTACTAAATTCTGATTACCACTCCTATCTTTTATTTCTAAATCAAATTCTTGTAACAGTAGTATCCAACGTATAAGTCTTGGTTTGGATTCCTTTTTAGCTAATAGATACTTTAGAGTTGCATGGTCCGAATACACTACTACTCTAGCACCAAGTAAATAAGCTCGGAATTTATCCAGAGCAAAAACAATAGCAAGAAGCTCTTTCTCAGTAGTAGTATAATTGGACTGGGCAGTGTCTAAAGTCTTAGATGCATAGGCAATAACAAAAGGATCCTTACCTTCACGCTGAGCCAGCGCTGCTCCTACTGCATGGTTGGAATCATCGCACATGATTTCAAACGGCTGGCTCCAGTCTGGTCCTCTCACAATTGGGGCTTGAGTTAGAGCAATCTTCAGCTTATCAAATGCTTGTTTGCAATCCTCACTGAACTCGAACTCAATATCCTTCTGCAGTAATCTGGATAAGGGAAGTGCCACCTTACTAAAGTCCTTAATAAATCTCCCTCACAGAAGAGGGGTAAGGTAAACTAGAAATAACATTCAACTTTGCTGGGTCTACAGAAATGCCATTATTAGATACCACATGTCCTAACACAATCC
>NC_029791.2:88866618-88881503 GCF_000816755.2 Arachis ipaensis
TTTGTATTAACACATCTATCTAATACTCTAGATAATCCATCTAAGCAAAGGCTAAAAGAATCACCATAAACGCTAAAATCGTCCATAAAAACTTCCATACAGTCCTCAATAAGATCAGAGAAAAGACTTATCATGCACCTTTGGAAGGTAGCTGGTGCATTGCACAAGCCAAAGGGCATTCTCTTATAAGCGTAGGTCCCAAAAGGACATGTAAAATTAGTCTTTTCCTGATCTTCAGGAGCTATATGAATCTGGAAATAACCTGTGTAACCATCTAAAAAGCAATAATGTGATTTATCTGACAGGCGATCCAGCATTTGATCAATGAATGGAAGTGGGTAGTGATCCTTACGGGTAGCTTGGTTGAGACGCCTGTAATCAATGCAGACTCTCCAAGCATTCTGAACCTAGTTGCTATGAGCTCTCCATGCTCACTCTTCACTGTAGTGACTCCAGACTTCTTGGGCACCACTTGTACTGGGCTTACCCATTCACTGTCTGAGATGGGATATATGATACCTGCTTCCAATAGTCTGGTCACTTCCTTTTTGACAACTTCCAAGATGGTGGGATTCAATCTTCTTTGGGGTTGACGGACAGGTCTTGCTCCCTCTTCTAAAAATATTCTGTGCTCACATATTTGAGGGTTGATTCTAACTATGTCTGCCAAACTCCACCCAATTTCCTTCTTATGCTTCCTTAGTACATCAAGTAACTGCTCTTCTTGTTGAGAAGTCAGTTCCCTTGCAATAATAACCGGAAGCTTCTGCTCATCCTCAGGATAAGCATATTTGAGATGTGGAGGGAGAGGTTTCAATTCTAACTTTTGATCATGGGCAGGCTCTGGATTATCTGGGGCTTATGAAAATGGCGAAGTGCTCCCATTGTCAGTTAAGAGGGTCCCCACACTTGGACCTTGTCCAGTGTGCCTCTCTTCAAACTCTTCCTTTTGAACTTCAGCCACACTTTCGTCTATGACATCACACTGGAAGATAGAACGATCTTCTGGGGGGTTGTCAATGACTCCATTCAGATTGAAGATTACTATGCTGCCATCTATTTCAAAGGAGTATGTTCCTGAAAAAGCATCCAATTTGAATTTTGATGTCTTCAGGAATGGTCTTCCAAGTAGGATTGATGATGGCTTATCCGAATCATTGTGGGGCATCTCCAAGATATAAAAATCAGTGGGAAATGTGAGCCCTTTAATGTTCACCAAAACATCTTCAGCAACTCCAGCCAGAATGCAACATGGAACTGGCGTTGAATACCAGTTTGCGTCATCTAAACTCGAGCAAAGTATGGACTATTATATATTTCTAGAAAGTCCTAGATGTCTACTTTCCAACGCAACTGAGAGCGCACCATTTGGAGTTCTTTAGCTCCAGAAAATCCACTTTGAGTGCAGAGAGGTTAGAATCCAATAGCATCTGCAGTCCTTCTTCAACCTCTAAATCTGATTTTTGCTCAAGTCCCTCAATTTCAACCAGAAAATACCTGAAATCACAGAAAAACACACAAACTCATAGTAAAGTCTAGAAATGTGATTTTTATTTAAAAACCAATGAAAATATACTAAAAACTAACTAAATCATACTAAAAACTATGTAAAAACAATGCCAAAAAGCGTATAAATTATCCGCTCATCACAACACCAAACTTAAATTGTTGCTTGTCCCCAAGCAGCTAAAAATCAAATAGGATAAAAAGAAGTGAATATACTATAAATTCTGAAATATCAATGAAACTTAGCTCCAATCAGATGAGCGGGACTACTAGCTTTTTACCTCTTGAATAGTTTTGGCATCTCACTTTATCCATTGATGTTTAGAATGATTGGCATCTATAGGAACTTAGAATTCAGATAGTGTTATTGATTCTCCTAGTTCAGTATGTTGATTCTTAAACACAGCTACTTTATGAGTTTTGGCCGTGGCCCTAAGCACTTTGTTTTCCAATATTACCACCGGATACATAAATGCCACAGACACATAACTGGGTGAACCTTTTCAGATTGTGACTCAGCTTTACTAAACTCCCCAATTAGAGGTGTCCAGGGTTCTTAAGCACATTCTATTTTTGCTTTGGACCTTGACTTTAACCACTCAGTCTCAAGTTTTCACTTGACACCTTCACGCCACAAGCACATGGTTTGGGATAGCTTGGTTTAGCCGCTTAGGCGAGGATTTTATTCCCTTAGGCCCTCCTATCCACTGATGCTCAAAGCCTTGGATCCTTTTTATTTAACCTTGCCTTTTTGTTTTAAGGGTTATTGGCTTTTTCTGCTTGCTTTTGCTTTTTTTTTTCTGCAAGCTTTTGTATTCACTACTTTTTCTTGCTTCAAGAATCAATTTTTATGATTTTTCAGATTATCAATAACATTTCTCCTTTTTCATCATTCTTTCAAGAGCCAACATATTTAACATTCATAAACAACAAATTTAAAAGGCATATGCACTGTTCAAGCATTCATTCAGAAAACAAAAAGTATTGTCACCACATCAAAATAATTAAACTAGTTTCAAGGATGAATTCGAAACCATGTACTTCTTGTTCTTTTGTTTTTAGAACATTTTTCTTTTAAGAGAGGTGATGGATTCATAGGACATTCATAACTTTAAGGCATAGAAACTTAACTATTAATGATCATATAGTGAAGACTCAAACATAAATAAAACATAAAGCTCAAAAATCGAAAAATAGTAAAATAAATAGACAAGGAGATTAATGAATGAGTCCACCTTAGTGAGGGTGGCGTCTTCCTCTTCTTGAAGAACCAATGGTGCTTTTGAGCTTCTCTATGTCTCTTCCTTGTCTTTGTTGCTCCTCCCTCATAGCTCTTTGATCTTCTCTAATTTCATGGAGGATGATGGAATGCTCTTGGTGCTCCATCCTTAGTTGTCCCATGTTGAAGCTTAATTCTCCTAGGGAAGTGTTGATTTGCTCCCAATAGTTTTGTGGAGGAAAGTGCTTCCCCTGAGGCATCTCAGGGATTTCATGATGAGGAATTTCCTCATGCTCTTGTTGAGATCCATGGTCTGTTGTTTGCTCCATCCTTTTCTTAGTGATGGGCTTGTCCTCTTCAATGAGGATGTCTCCCTCTATGTCAATTCCAGCCGAATTGCAGGGGTGGCATATGAGGTGAGGAAAGGCTAACCTTGCCCAAGTGGAGGACTTGTCAGCCACCTTGTAAAGTTCTTCAGGTATAATCTCATGAACTTCCACCTCCTCTCCAATCATGATACAATGGATCATGATGGCCCGGTCTATAGTAACTTCAGACCGGTTACTAGTAGGAATAATTGAGCGTTAAATGAACTCTAGCCATCCCCTAGCCACTGGTTTGAGGTCATGCCTTCTTAATTGAACCGGCTTGCCTCTTGAGTCAATTTTCCAGAAAATCTACTTTGAGTGCAGGGAGGTCAGAATCCAACAGCATCAGCAGTCCTTCTTCAACCTCTGAATCTGATTTTTGCTCAAGTCCCTCAATTTCAGCCAGAAAATACCTGAAATTACAGAAAAACACACAAACTCAACTTAAGCACACTTTTCTTTTGCTTTGGACCTTGACTTTAACCACTCAGTCTCATGTTTTCACTTGACACCTTCACACCACAAGCACATGGTTAGGGACAGCTTGGTTTAGCCACTTAGGCCAGGATTTTATTCCTGTAGGCCCTCCTATCCACTGACGCTCAAAGCCTTGGGATCCTTTTTATTTACTCTTGCCTTTTGGTTTTAAGGGTTATTGTCTTTTTTCTCTTGCCTTTTGGTTTTAAGAGCTTTTGGCTTTTTCTGCTTGCTTTTTCTTTTTCTATATTTTTTTTGCCATATCTTTTTTTATAAATTTTTTTTTCTGCAAGCTTTGTATTCACTGCTTTTTCTTGCTTCAAGAATCATTTTTATGATTTTTCAGATTATCAAATAACATGTCTCCTTGTCATCATTCTTTCAAGAGCCAACATATTTAACATTCATAAACAACAACTTCAAAAGACATATGCACTGTTCAAGCATTCATTCAGAAAACAAAAAGTATTGTCACCATATCAACATAATTAAACTAAGTTCAAGGATAAATTCGAAACTCATGTACTTCTTGTTCTTTTGAATTAAAAACATTTTTCATTTAAGAGAGGTGATGGATTCATAGGACATTCATAACTTTAAGAAAAAGTTACTAAATACTAATGATCATGTAATAAGACACTAACATAGATAAGCACTTAACATAAAGAAAACGAAAAACAGAAAATTTGAGAACAAGGAATGAGTCCACCTTAGTGATGGTGGTGTTTTCTTCTTGAGGTGCTGACGTCGGGATTTTTGCCAGTAAAGAATGTCATAAAAACAGTCGCGTTGTAGATATAGTCTCTAAACCGACAGAAATCCCTTCATACAAACGTTTTGGTTGTCACAAGTAACAAACCCCTTTTAAAATTGATAACCGAGTATTTAACCTCGGGTCATCTTCTCAAGGAATTGCAGGGAGGTATGTTCTTATTATTGGTTATGAAGATTGTAAATTGAGGGTTTTGGAAAGTAAGGAAGCAGTATGTTGCATAAGAAGAATAAGATAAATAAATAACTATAAAATAAACTCTTGGCAAAGTATAAGAATTTTGAAGTCCAGACCAAGTTATCCTTATCAATGATAATGAAAATGGAATCTTAATTTCACTTAGTTAACTCTTACTTAAAGCAGAGGAAGGTCAAGTGACTAATTAATTTGATCTTCAAATCCTAGTTAATTCCTAAGAAAAGATTGGGATTATTGAAGCTCAGTTCAATTAGCAAAGATAACAATTAACAATTATGCTATTAAGTTGGATAACTCCTGAGTTACTGATTTCTTAACCAAAACCAAAAGGGAAAAAGTAAATCTACTGGAATAAAAATGTCTTCAGGTGGGAAGTTGTAATCATGTAAATAAAAGAAAGCAATATTAAACTGAAATACCTCAAATTGCATTAACAAAAGAACTTAAATCTGACATAGACATGCATGGAAAAATAAATAAAATAAAGAACCTGGGATTGAGAGTCACTCCTAAAACTAAGAGAAGTCCTAAATCCTAATCCTAAGAGAGAGGAGAGAACCTCTCTCTCTAAAAACTACATCTCCTAAAATTATGAATATGAGAGCCTCCTTATGCATGGATGCAGTCCCCCACTTTATAGCCTCTAATCTGTGTTTTCTGGGCCGCAAACTGGGTCAGAAACAGTCCAGAATTCGCTGGTTTCGAATTTTGCCACACTGGATTTCCGTCACTGCAATGCGGTCGCATGGATCACGTGGTCGCGTTGCCTAGCTTCATGGGAACTATAGGATATTATATATCAAATCGAAGCCCCGAATGTTAGCTTTTCAACGCAACTGGAACCGCGTCGTTTGGACCTCTATAGCTAAAGTTATAGCCGTTTGAGTAGAGAGAGGTCAGGCTGGACAGCTTAGCAATTTCTCCAACTTGCATTCCTTCCACTTTTGCATGCTTTCTTCCCATCCTCCAAGCCATTCCTGCCTTATAATATCTGAAAACACTTAACACACATATCAAGGCATCTAATGGTAATAAGAGAGGATTAATAATAAGCAAATATAAGATCAAAGAAGCCTCTTTTCAATCAAAGCACATAATTAGGAAGGCAATATAAAACCATGCAAATATTATGAATAAGTGGGTAAAGAGTTGATAAAATCCACTCAATTGAGCACAAGATAAACCATGAAATAGTGGTTTATCAACCTCCCCACACTTAAATACTAGCATGTCCTCATGCTAAGCTCAAGAGAAACTATAAAGATGAAGAGGAATGGTAGATTAATATGAAATGCAACCTATCTATATGAATGCAACTACATGCTAAGATGTTTCTACCTACTTGGTTAAAAGTAAATAAATTCTCCAAGAATAAATATGAACTGGATTTCACTAACTTAAATCATGAAATGAAAAGCAAGTAAACTTGTAAGAAGATAGCTCATGAAAGCAGGGAACATAGAATTAAGCACTGAACCCTCACTGGTAGTGTATATCACTCTAACTCTCAAGTGTCTAGGGTCAATCACTCTACTCTTCTCTAATTATGCTTTCTAAATCTTGTTCTTCATCTAACCAATCAACAAAAGTTTAGTGTACTAATGCAAACATCATGAGGTCTTTTCAAGGTTGTAATGGGGCTAAGGTAAAGGTGACGATATATATATGGTTAAGTGAGGTACGAATTGAATCTTTAATTAACCTAAACTTTCACCTAACATACATATACTCTATATAATTCTAATTCATGCCTAGCTACCTAAAATTCCCACTTTTACATCACATACTCATGTATCAACTTTTTTCTTTTTAATTTATCACATGTGCATTGATTTTTCATTAACTTAACATTGGGGTAATTTTGTCCCCTTATTTAATTTGCTCTTTTTCTTTTCTTTTCTCTTTTTCTCTTTTTCTTTTTTTTTTTTTAGAAAAATAAACATAACTTATCAATGCACATGGATTTTTAATTTTTCTAGTCTTACATGAGTAGGTACCCAAATTCCAAATATTTTATCAAATTAAAAATATAACACATTCCCTTATTAACGCATGTTCCCACGATTTCCCCACACTTAATTGCTACACAATCCCTATCTTAAGCTAACCAAAGATTCAATTGGGATATTTAATTATTTTTCTGCTTAAGGCTAGTGATGTGGTAAAATATAGAATAAATGGGGATTAAAAGGCTCAAAGTGGCTGACAAGGGTGATTTAAAGGGTAGGCTTATTTGGGATAAGTGAGCTTAAAACAAGTAATGGCCTCAATCATACGCAAGCATGTAAATATGCTAAACAAAGGACATATAGACTAGAACAAAATACAGATTACAATCATAGAGAAGGAAACACACAGGAATAAAATATTTATGGTTAAATAATGTAACCATGTAAATAAGCTCAAAGTCTCACAGGTTGTGTGTTCTTTAGCTCAAAAACCATGTTCCAAATACAACTTCCAAACAAATTTGACAAAGAATTTTTCAATTTAAATTAGTGAAATACTATAAAAATTTCTTGAAAAAGAAAATATTACTTCAACCAAGTAGTAACTAAATGCATAAAATCAAATAAACATGCAATTAAATATGCAAATGCAACAACTAACAAAGAAAATAAAATATTGGTGTTGAGATAGGAAAGTACTAACCCATGGAGATCGGTATCGACCTCCCCACACTTAAAGATTGCACCGTCCTCGGTGCATGCTGAGATTTGCAGGTGGATGGGTTGTTTCAACTGTTGCTTTTCTCTAAGGATTGTGCAGATGGACTTGTCTGTCTCCTCATGTAAAATGTCTTCCGCTTCCCTTCCGGGTGGCTATCCTGAAAGAAAAAGGGAAGAAGAGTAACCCAGAAATAGAGATAAGAAAATAAAAGAAGTATGGGTGGGTTAATGCCAAATGATAAGGGTTTCATTTACATGGAAGCTTCAACATGTAAGTGAGAAAACAATAGAAGCACATGGCAGATCAAGAGTGCAAAAATTTGCAACAATGGAAGGAGAGAGTGGGTAATGAAAGACAATGTAAGTTCATGGCAATGCAAATGAAGTGCAAGTATTATAAAAGATTGGCATTGGCAGATAATTAATATCATCCCACAGTGTAAAACAAGTTATTAAGCACCAAAGTAATTCAAGAAAAGATGTAACAGTTGAATAAGAACATTTGAACACCAAAATTAATAAAATTAAAAAAATAAAAATATGCAATGAATGAATATATGTAAATAAATTAAGTAAAATAAAATAGAGGTGAGAGAAAATAAGAAAGGAAGAAAAAAAAAAGAAATAAGAGAAATAAGGATTTGGAGAAGAAAAGATAAGAGATTTGGCAAATTAGGAAAAGCTGTGCGGCGCAAGCGACGCGGCCGCGTAGGGCACGCGGTCGCGCGAATTGCGCTTATGATAATTGACGTGGTCGCGTGACCCGTTTTATGCTACTGGCGCGAGGGCAGCCTCGCACTCGCACAACTCTCTGTTCAAAATCATTAGTTGCCAAATATTGGGTGACGCGATCGCGTGGGGCATGCGATCGCGCGAGTGGCCATCATGGGAATATGACGCGGACGCGTGGGGCACGTGTTCGCGTGGTGAGGCTTGGGCTACCAGCATGAGTCCAGCCCAACTCCAGCTCAACTTTCGGCCATACACCCTTTTTACGCCGATTTCAAGTCACGCGGCCGCGCGGTCGCGTGGGAGGCCATTATTCCCATATGACGCGGTCGCGTCAGCGACGCGGTCATGTGGGGCAATTTGTGCCATTGGCACGCCTCCAGCGCTGCTCCTGCGTAACTCTCTGTTCATATTAATATTTTCTCCCATCTCCTTGCGACGCGGACGCGTCGCTGATGCGATCGCGTCGCGTGCTTGCTTTTTGTTTTTTATCTGAAAACAAATGCAAAATGCAGTGTTAATGTGATGCAAAACTCCAGGTTCAATGAAATAAAATAAAATTCAAAATTAAACAAAACTAAATAAAATTATAATTGAAAAAAGGAAAGATTATACCATGGTGGGTTGTCTCCCACCTAGAACTTTTAGTTAGAGTCCTTAAGTTGGACATTTGATGAGCTTCCTGTTATGGTGGCTTATGCTTGTATTCATCCAGGAATCTCCACCAATGTTTGTATCTCCAGTAACCTCCGGGATCCCAAACTAAGCATGTAGAGCCCTTAAGAAGCTTCAAACAGATTCTTAGGCTCCCGGAGTGACAAATGTCATAGCAGATTCCAGGATCCCAAATCTTGCTTTTACACCCGTCTTTGTGTTGATCATTATGATTCCATCTGGGTGGCAAGCAATCTGAATTCTCACTAAAGTGTCCAAACAACTTCCTAGACCCATTCAGTTGAGCTTTATACCAACCTTTGCATTTAAACTTAAAGCTTCCATAATGAACCTTGCAGGACAATTCTTACCACTGGCCATCTTCTTCTTACTCTTAATGCCACAAAGAGCTCTAAGTTGACCATCCGTCTCCAGTAGCCCATATTCAAGTGGGATTAGAAAGCTATGGGATATGAATTTTACCCACTTGAATGTTGTGAAGGATGATGGTAACTTAGGGGGAGGTATTTTTAATGAAATTGCAAGCTCCACTCCCCTGTGCTCTTCTTTGACAACTTCCACCTCCTTGTAAGCTTCTTCAATTTCAACCTCTTCCAAGTCTTCAACCAGGGTATGCCTTGGAGGTTGTACACCCTCCTCAACATCAAATGCAACCGTCTTGGAAGGAGGCTCTATGTCTTGACTTTCCCATGGAGGTTCAGCATCTCCCAAGTCTTCAACCACTTTTTCCTCTTTAATAATTACTGCTTTGTCCAGTAGTTTTAATATAAAATCGTACTCATCCTTGATGATTTGCTTTCCATGACAACTCCTTTCAATTGTTCTTTCATCTTCAAGGGTATTTACTACCTTCACCTTTAGGGCCTCCTCTAGCTCCTTATGAAGTATGGATTCGCGAAGATGATCCCTTCTCTCTTGTTCCATGTCAATAGCATCATTGGGATCATGTTGCTCTTGGATTGATGGATGTGGGTGCTCTTTCATGGATGGTGGTGATGGGATGGAGAGATCATTCTGTGGTTGAAAAGGAAGTGCACTAGAGCTTGAGGGTTGATTGTTGAAGGTATTTGGTGGTCTGATTTGGGCGACGAGAGCTTGTATAGTAGAGTTTAGATTGGCAAGTGCTTTCTCCATGGATGTTTGGGGTGGATCTATGTATGGTTCATTTGGTTCATAAGGTGGTTGGTATGGTGGATGTGGGTTAGGGTCATATGGAGGTGAATGGCGGAAAGGGGCTTGTGAGTTTGGTGGTCCAAAGTTATGTTGAGGAAAGAGTTCATAGGCATATGGTGGTGGTTGTTGATAGTCCATTGGAGGTGGTTGTTGCCATGAGGGTTGATCAAATCCTTGTGGCTCCTCCCATCTTTGATTGTTCCAACCTTGATGCCTGTTCTCATTGTAATTTCTTCTTCTTGCAACATAATTGTAATCAGACTCAAAGCCAAAGGGGTGAGAGTTCATAGTAGTAAATAGAAATAAAAAATGAAAATAAAAATAAATTTAACTTAAAAGGTTATTTAAATTTTGAAATTGAAAATTAAATTTTGAAATTTTGAAAATTTTTGAAATTTAAATTTTGAAAATTTTTAAATTTGGATTTTGAAATTTGATTTTTGAAATAAGATAAGATAAGATAAAAATTTAAAAAATAAAAATCTGAAATTTTTTTTTTCTGAAAAAAAAATTAATTAAAAATATTTTTGAATTTAATGGGGAAAGAGAAAAACAATAAAGTGACACCAAATTTCAAATTTTTAGATCAAAACGAAGAAAACAACTAAGAACAGCTTGAAGGTCAAGATGAACGCGAAGAACAACTCGAAGATCAAGATGAACACTAAGAACAAATTTTTGAAAAATTTTGTAATAACTAAATAAAAACCAATAACCTTTTAATTTATGAAAAAGCAAAAATAAAAATAAAAATAAAAATAAAAATAAATAAACAAGAAAAAATAAAATAAAAAAATATTTACAATAACCAATAATAAGGCACACGTTTGCAATTCTCCGGCAAAGGCGCCATTTTGACGTCGGGATTTTTGCCAGTAAAGAATGTCATAAAAATAGTCGAGTTGTAGATATAGTCTCTAAACCAACAGAAATCCCTTCGTACAAACGTTTTGGTTGTTACAAGTAACAAACCCCTTTTAAAATTGATAACCGAGTATTTAACCTCGGGTCGTCTTCTCAAGGAATTGTAGGGAGGTATGTTCTTATTATTGGTTATGAAGATTGTAAATTGGGGGTTTTGGAAAGTAAGGAAGCAGTATGTTGCATAAGAAGAATAAGATAAATAAATAATTATAAAATAAACTCTTGGCAAAGTATAAGAATTTGGAAGTCCAGACCAAGTTATCCTTATCAATGATAATGAAAATTGAATCTTAATTTCACTTAGTTAACTCTTACTTAAAGCAGAGGAAGGTCAAGTGACTAATTAATTTGATCTTCAAATCCTAGTTAATTCCTAAGAAAAGATTGGAATTATTGAAGCTCAGTTCAATTAGCAAAGATAACAATTAACAATTATGCTATTAAGTTGGATAACTCTTGAGTTACTGATTTCTTAACCAAAACCAAAAGGGAAAAAGTAAATCTACTGGAATAAAAATGTCTTCAGGTGGGAAGCAGTAATCATGTAAATAAAAGAAAGCAATATTAAACTGAAATACCTCAAATTGCATTAACAAAAGAACTTAAATCTGACATAGACATGCATGGAAAAATAAATAAAATAAAGAACCTGGGATTGAAAGTCACTCCTAAAACTAAGAGAAGTCCTAAATCCTAATCCTAAGAGAGAGGAGAGAACCTCTCTCTCTAAAAACTACATCTACTCCTAAAATTGTGAATATGAGAGCCTCCTTATGCATGGATGCAGTCCCCCACTTTATAGCCTCTAATCTGTGTTTTCTGGGCCGCAAACTGGGTCAGAAAAAGTCCAGAATTCGCTGGTTTCGAATTTTGCCACGCTGGATTTCCGTCACTGCGACGCGGCCACATGGATCACGCGGTCGCGTCACCTAGCATAAGGGGAACTATAGCATATTATATATCAAATCGAAGCCCTGGACGTTAGCTTTCCAACGCAACTAGAACCGCGTCGTTTGGACCTCTGTAGCTAAAGTTATAGCCGTTTGAGTGCAGAGAGGTCAGGCTGGACAGCTTAGCAATTTCTCCAACTTCTTGCATTCCTTCCACTTTTGCATGCTTTCTTTCCATCCTCCAAGCCATTCCTGCCTTATAATATCTGAAAACACTTAACACACATATCAAGGCATCTAATGGTAATAAGAGAGGATTAATAATAAGCAAATATAAGATCAAAGAAGCATATTTTCAATCAAAGCACATAATTAGGAAGGCAATATAAAACCATGCAAATATTATGAATAAGTGGGTAAAGAGTTGATAAAATCCACTCAATTGAGCACAAGATAAACCATGAAATAGTGGTTTATCAGGTGCCAATGATGTCCTTGAGCTCTTCTATGTCTCTTCCTTGTCTTTGTTGCTCCTCCCTCATAGCTCTTAGATCTTCTCTAATTTCATGGAGGATGATTGAGTGCTCTTGATGTTCCACCCTTAGTTGTCCCATGTTGGAACTCAGTTCTCCTAGGGAGGTGTTGATTTGCTCCCAAAAGCTCTGTGGAGGAAAGTGCATCCCTTGAGGTATCTCAGGGGTTTCTTGCTGATGAGCTTCTTCATGTGTCTCTTGAGATCCATGAATAGGCTCTCTTGTTTGCACCATCCTTTTCTTAGTGATGGGCTTGTCCTCATCAATGAGGATATCTCCCTCTATGTCAATCCCAGCCGAATTGCATAGATGGCAAATGAGGTGAGGAAAAGCTAACCTTGCCATAGTGGATGACTTGTCAACCACCTTGTAGAGTTCATGAGGTATAATCTCATGAACCTCCACTTCCTCCCCAATCATGATACTATGGATCATGATGGCCCGGTCTATAGTGACTTCAGACCGGTTGCTAGTGGAAATGATTGAGCGTTGAATGAACTCCAATCATCCTCTAGCTACATGCTTAAGGTCCAATCTTCTCAGCTAAACCGGTTTGCCTTTTGAGTCAATCTTCCATTGAGCTCCTTCCACACATATGTCCATGAGGACTTGGTCCAACCTTTGATCAAAGTTGACTCTTCTTGTGTAGGGGCGTGCGTTCTCTTCCATCATTGGCAAGTTGAACGCTAACCTCACATTTTCCGGACTGAAATCTAAGTAGTTCCCCCGGACCATGGTAAGATAATTCTTTGGGTTTGGGTTCTTACTTTGATCATGGTTCCTGGTGATCCATGCATTAGCATAGAACTCTTGAACCATTAGAATTCCGACTTGTTGGATAGGTTTTGTTAGAACTTCCCAACCTCTTCTTTGGATTTCATGTCGGATTTCCGGATACTCATTTCTCTTGAGTTTGAAAGGGACCTCGGGGATCACCTTCTTCTTGGCCACAACATCATAGAAGTGGTCTTGATGGGCTTTGGAGATGAATCTTTCCATCTCCCATGACTCGGAAGTGGAAGCTTTTGTCTTCCCTTTCCCTTTTCAAGAGGATTCTCCGGTCTTAGGTGCCATCAATGGTAATGGAAAAACAAAAAGCTTTATGCTTTTATCACACCAAACTTAGAATATTGCTCACCATCGAGCAAGAGAAGAAAGAAAAGAAGAAGAAGAAGAAGAAATGGAAGAGAGGGAGAGAGGGTTGTGTCTCGGCCAAGAAGGGGATGAGAGGGTTTTGTTGTGTGAAAAATGAAGAAGAATGGAGTGGTTTATATAGTGGAGGGAGAGGGGTTAGGTTCGGCCATTTAGGGTGGGTTTGGGTGGGAAAGTGATTTTGAATTTTGAAGGTAGGTGGGGTTTATGAGGTAGGTTTATGGGGAAGAGTGGATGGATGTGAGTGGTGAAGGGGTAGTAGGGAAGAGAGCTTGATGTGATTGGTGAAGGGTTTTGGGGAAAAGGTGTTTATTGGGAGGAGAAGATGAACATTGAGAAGAGGAAAGAGTATGAGTGGAGGTAGGTGGGAATCCTGTGGGGTCCACAGATGCTGAGATGATTCTGTGGGGTCCACAAATCCTGAGGTGTCAAGGATTTACATCCCTGCACCAATTAGGCATGTAAAATGCCTTTGCATGCAATTCTGGCGTTTAAACGCCGAATTGATGCTTGTTCTGGGCGTTCAGCGCCCAGATGCAGCATGTTTCTGGCGTTGAACGCCAGTTCTATGCTTGTTTCTGGCGTTTAGCGCCATCTTTCCTCAGTGTGCATTCCTGGCATCTGAACGCCAGGATGTTGCTTGTTTTGGGCGTTCAACACCAGATCCATGCTCTGTTCTGGCGTTGAACGCCAGCCAGATGCTCCTTACTGGCGTTTAAACGCCAGTAAGTCCTTCCTCCAAGGTGTGATTTTTCTTCTGCTGTTTTTGATTCTGTTTTTGGTTTTTCTATTTATTTTGTGACTCCACATGATCATGAACCTAATAAAACATGAAATAAAAATAAAATTAGATAAATAAAAATTGGGTTGCCTCCCAACAAGTGCTTCTTTAATGTCAATAGCTTGACAGTGGGCTCTCATGGAGCCTCACAGATGTTCAGAGCATTGTTGAAACTTCCCAACACCAAACTTAGAGTTTGGATATGGGAGTTCAACACCAAACTTAAAGTTTGGTTGTGGCCTCAGAGTCCTTTGGTTCCTCAAAGGGAAACTCTTTGTTGATCACTGGACGTCCCAGAAGGTCTTCCTCCTTGGGATTCACGTCCTCCCCTTCCTCCTTGGATTCGGCCATGATGGTTATATCAATGGCCTTGCACTCTCCTTTTGGATTTTCTTCTGTATTGCTTGGGAGAGCACTAGGAGGGGTTTCAGTGATCTTCTTACTCAGCTGGCCCACTTGTGCCTCTAAATTTCTAATGGAGGACCTTGTTTCATTCATGAAACTCAGAGTGGCCTTAGATAGATCAGAGACTAAGTTTGCTAAATTAGAGGTACTTTGTTCAGAGTTCTCTGTCTGTTGCTGAGTGGATGATGGAAAAGGCTTGCTATTGCTAAACCTATTTCTTCCACCATTATTAAAGCCTTGTTGAGGTTTTTGTTGATCCTTCCATGAGAGATTTGGATGATTTCTCCATGAGGGGTTATAGGTGTTTCCATATGGTTCACCCATGTAATTCACCTCTGCTATTGCAGGGTTTTCAGGATCATAAGCTTCTTCTTCAGAAGATGCCTCTTGAGTACTATTAGATGCAGCTTGCAT
>NC_029791.2:88881521-88937254 GCF_000816755.2 Arachis ipaensis
ATCATATTGACTTTCTGAGTCAATATTTTATTCTGAGCCAATATGGCATTCAGAGTATCAATTTCAAGAACTCCCTTCTTCTGAGGCGTCCCATTACTCACAGGATTCCTCTCAGAAGTGTACATAAACTGGTTATTAGCAACCATGTCAATAAGTTCTTGAGCTTCTGCAGGCGTTTTCTTTAGGTGAATGGATCCACCTGTAGAAGTATCCAATGACATTTTAGCTAGTTCAGACAGACCATCATAGAATATATCCAGGATGGTCCATTCTGAAAGCATGTCAGAAGGACACTTTTTGGTCAGTTCCTTGTATCTCTCCCAAGCTTCATAGAGGGATTCACCTTCTTTCTGTCTGAAGGTTTGAACATCCACTCTAAGCTTACTCAGCTTTTGAGGAGGGAAGAACTATCCTTGACCAGCTTATCCCAAGAGTTCAGGCTATCTTTAGGTTGAGAATCCAACCATATTCTAGCTCTTTCTCTCACAGCAAATGGGAAAAGCATGAGCCTGTAGACTTCAGGATCTACTCTATTAGTCTTAACAGTATCACATATCTGCAAGAATTCAGTTAAGAACTGAAAGGGATCTTCAGATGGAAGTCCATGAAACTTGCAGTTTTGTTGCATCAGAGAAACTAATTGAGGTTTAAGCTCAAAATTGTTTGCTCCAATGGTAGGAATGGAGATGCTTCTTCCATGTAAATTGGAATTAGGTGCAGTAAAGTCACCAAGCATCCTCCTTGCATTATTATTATTTTTGGCTGCCATCTCATCTTCTTGTTCGAAAATTCCTGTAAGGTTGTCTCTGGATTGTTTTATTTTAACTTCTCTTAGTTTCCTCTTCAGAGTCCTTTCAGGTTCAGGGTCTGCTTCAACAAGAATGTTCTTGTCCTTGCTCCTGCTCATATGAAAAAGAAGGAAACAGAAAAATAATAATAGGGATCCTTTTTACCACAGTATAGAGGTTCTCTTGTTGTTAGTAGAAGAAGAAAGGGAATAAGAGTGAAGAAGAATGGATAATCCAAACACAAGGGTGAGGATAACAGAGATATGAGATGAAGAGAAGTGTTAGTAAGTAATAAATAAATAGAAGGAGATGGGAGAGAGGGAATTTGAAAAATAAATTTTGAAAAAGAGTTAATGATTTTCGAAAATTAAGATAAAATTAAAATTAAAATTAAAAATTGAAACAGTTAATTAATTAAAAAGAATTTTTGAAAAAGAGGGAGGTATTTTCGAAAATTAGAGAGGGATAGTTAGTTAGGTAGTTTTAAAAGAGATAAGAAACAAACAAAAAGTTAATTAGTTAGTTGAAACAAATTTTGAAAATCAAATTTTAAAAGATAAGAAGATAAGAAGTTAGAAAAGATATTTGAAAAAGATATGATATGAAAAGCTACGATTAAAAAGATATGATTTTGAAAAAGATAAGATAAAAAGATATTTTTGAAAAGATATGATTGAAATTAGTTTTGAAAAAGATTTGATTTTTAAAATCACAATTAATGACTTGATTCACAAGAAATCACAAGATATGATTCTTGAACTTAAAGTTTGAATCTTTCTTAACAAGCAAGTAACAAACTTGAAATTTTTGAATCAAAACATTAATTGTTTATGATATTTTCGAAAATATGATATAAAATTAAGAAAAAGATTTTTGAAAAATATTTTTAGAATTTTCGAAAATAAACAAGAAAAAAATGAAAAAGATTTGATTTTTGAAAAAGATTTTGAAAAAGATAGGATTTTTAAATTGAAAATTTGATTTGACTCATAAGAGACAACTAAATTTTAAAAAGTTTTGAAAAAGTCAACTCAAATTTTCGAAAATTTATGAGTGAAAAAGGGAAAGATATTTTTTTGATTTTTGAATTTTAATGAAGAAAGAGAAAAACATGAAAAAGACTCAATGCATGAAAATTTTGGATCAAAACATGTGATGCATGCAAGAACACTATGAATGTCAAGATGAACACCAAGAACACTTTGAAGATCAAGATAAACATCAAGACTTATTTTTGAAAAATTTTAATGCAAAGAAAACATGCAAGACACCAAACTTAGAAATTTTTCATGTAAAGACACTATGAATGCAAGAATGCATATGAAAAACAAGAAAAGACACAAAACAAGAAAATATGAAGATCAAACAAGAAGACTGGCCAAGAACAACTTGAAGATCATGAAGAACACTATGAATGCATGAACTTTCGAAAAATGCATAGATTTTTAAAAAAAATGCAATTGACACCAAACTTAAAAATTGACTCAAGACTCAAACAAGAAACACAAAATATTTTTTATTTTTATGATTTTATAAAAAATTTTTATTTTCTTTTAAATTTTTTTTTTCGAAAAACATATAGGAAAAGGAAAATAAGAAATTCAAAACAAATTTTTAATAAGAATTCCAGGAATCTTTCAATGTTAGCCTAAAGCTCCAATCCAAGGGTTAGACATGGCTCACTAGCCAGCCAAGCTTTAGAAGATACAAATCAGGCATATAACAGCTGATACTTCATCCAACTTCATATACTGATAAGTGGAAGCCCCATTCCAAAAGAATTTGGATATGGCTTTACAGCCAGCCAGGCTTCAACATGTTACCATGAAACTCTAGAATTCATTCTTAAAAATTTTGAATAATTTACGAAAACAAAAGGGAAATTTTTGAAAGATTTTTGAAAACAAAATATTTTTTTTTTATTTTTTTAAAAATAAAACGAAAAGGAAAATTACCTAATCTGAGCAACAAGATGAACCGTCAGTTGTCCAAACTCGAACAATCCCCGGCAACAGCGCCAAAAACTTGGTGCACGAAATTGTGATCCCTGGTAATGGCTCCAAAAACTTGGTGCTCTAATCTTAATTCATAATTTGTCACAACTTCGATACAACTGACCAGAAAGTGCACTGGGTCGTCCAAGTAATAAAACCTTACGTGAGTAAGGGTCGATCCCACGGAGATTGTCGGTATGAAGCAAGCTATGGTCATCTTGTAAATCTCAGTCAGGCGGATATCAAATGGTTATGGAGTTTTTGAATAATAATAATAAATAAACAGAAAATAAAGATAGAAATACTTATGTAAATCATTGGTGAGAATTTCAGATAAGCGTATAGAGATGCTTTCGTTCCTCTGAACCTCTGCTTTCCTGCTATCTTCATCCAATCATTCCTACTCCTTTCCATGGCAAGCTTTATATAGGGCATCACCGTTGTCAATGGCTATATCCCATCCTCTCTGTGAAAAAGGTCCAAATGCTCTGTCACGGCACGGCTAATCATCTGGAGATTCTCGATCATACTGGAATAGGGTTCACCCTCCTTTTGCGTCTGTCACTACGCCCAGCACTCGCGAGTTAGAAGTTCGTCACAGCCATCCCTTCCCAGATCCTACTCGGAATACCACAGATAAGGTTTAGACTTTCCGGATCTCAGGAATGGCCATCCATAGGTTCTAACTTATACCACGAAGATTCTAATATCTCGGACTCGGTCCCCTGTATTAGATATCCAAGAGATACTCATTCTAGCTTGTTTGCATGTAGAACGGAAGTGTTTGTCAAGCACGTATTCATAAGTGAGAATGATGATGAGCGTCACATAATCATCACATTCATCATGTTCTTGGGTGCGAATGGATATCTTAGAAGCGGAATAAGTTGAATTGAATAGAAAACAGTAGTACTTTGCATTAAATCATGAGGAACAGCAGAGCTCCACACCTTAATCTATGGAGTGCAGAAACTCTACCGTTGAAAAATACATAAGTGAAAGGTTCAGGCATGGCCGAATGGCCAGCCCCCAAACGTGATCAATAGATCAAAAAATAATCCAAAGATCATAAGATGTCTAATACAATAGTAAAAAGTCCTATTTATACTAAACTAGTTACTAAGGTTTACAGAAGTAATTGATGTATAAATCCACTTCTGGGACCCACTTGGTGTGTGGTTGGACTGAGCTTGAATTTTACACGTGGAGAGGTCATTCTTGGAGTTGAACTCCAGTTTGTAACGTATTTCTGGCGTTCAACTCTGGTCCGTGACGTGTTTCTGGCGTTTAACTCTAGACTGCAGCGTAGAACTGGCGTTCAACGCCCTTTTGCGTCGTTTAAACTCGGCCAAAGTATGGACTATTATATATTGCTAGAAAGCCCTGGATGTCTAATTTCCAACGCAATTGGAAGCGCGCCATTTTGAGTTCTGTAGCTCCAGAAAATCCACTTTGAGTGCAGGGAGGTCAGAATCCAACAGCATCAGCAGTCCTTCTTCAACCTCTGAATCTGATTTTTGCTCAAGTCCCTCAATTTCAGCCAGAAAATACCTGAAATCACAGAAAAATACACAAAATCATAGTAAAGTCCAGAAATGTGAATTTAACATAAAAACTAATAAAAACATCCCTTAAAGTAACTAGATCCTACCAAAAACATACTAAAAACAATGCCAAAAAGCGTATAAATTATCCGCTCATCAAGCTCCTTCCTCACATATGTCTATGAGGACTTGGTCAACCTTTGATCAAAGTTGGCCCTTCTTGTGTAGGGGCGTGCGTTCTCTTCCATCATTGGCAAGTTGGACGCCAGCCTTACATTTTCCGTACTGAAATCTAAGTATTTCCCGCGAACTATGGTGAGCCAATGCTTTGGATTCGGGTTCACTCTCTGATCCTGGTTCCTAGTGATCCATGCATTTGCATAGAACTCTTGGACCATTAAGATCCCAACTTGTTGAATGGGGTTGGTGAGAACTTCCCAACCTCTTCTTTGGATCTCAAGTCGGATCTCCGGATACTCATTCTTTTTGAGCTTGAAAGGAACCTCAGGGATCACTTTCTTCTTGGCCACAACTTCATAGAAGTGGTCTTGATGGACCTTTGAGATGAATCTCTCCATCTCCTATGGCTCAGAGGTGGAAGCAATTGCCTTCCCTTTTCTCTTTCTTGAGGTTTCTCTGGCCTTAGGTGCCATTAATGGTTATGGAAAAATAAAAAGCAATGCTTTTACCACACCAAAATTAAAATGTTTGCTCGTCCCCGAGCAAAAGAAGAAAGAAAGAAGGAGAAGAAGAAGAAAATGGAGGAGATGGAGGGAGAAGGTGTATTCGGCCAAGGGGGAGAAGAAAGGGTTTGAATTTTGGAGGTAGGTGGGGTTTATGGGGAAGAGGGGATGGATGTGAGTGGTGAAGAGATGATGGGGAAGAGTGAGTGAGGTGATTGGTGAAGGGTATTTGGGGAAGAGAGTTATGAAAAGGTGTGAAGAGGAGAGAAGAAGTGGTAGGGATCCTGTGGGGTCCACAGATCCTGAGAGGATCCTGTGGGTCCACAGATCCAGTGGGGCCAAGGACTTAACATCCCTGCTCCAATTAGGCGTGTAAAACGCCCTTGCTGTGCAATCCTGGCATTTAACGCCAGACTGCTGCCTGTTTCTGGCGTTAAACGCCCAAATGTAGCTTGTTTCTGGCATTTAACGCCAGATTGATGCTTGTTTCTGGCGTTAAACGCCAGCTTGGTGCCTGTTTCTACCGTTAAACACCAGACTACTCTTCTCCAGGGTGTGCTGTTTTCAATGCTGTTTTTCATTCTATTTTTAATTTTTCAGTAGTTTTTTTGTGACTTCACATGATCATCAACCTAATAAAACATGAAATAAAAAGAAAATAAAATAGATATGATTAAATAACATTGGGTTGCCTCCCAACAAGCGCTACTTTAATGTCAATAGCTTGACAGTGAGCTCTCATGGAGCCTCACAGATGATCAGAGCAAGGTTGGAACCTCCCAACACCAAACTTAGAGTTTGAATGTGGGGGTTCAACACCAAACTTAGAGTTTGGTTGTGGCCTCCCAACACCAAACTTAGAGTTTGGTTTTGGCCTCCCAACACCAAACTTAGAGTTTGACTGTGGGGGCTTTGGTTGACTCTGCAGAGAGAGAACCTTTTCATGCTTCCTCTCGATGGTTACAGAAGGAGATCCTTGAGTTTCAAACACAAGGTTGTCCTCATTCAGTTGGAGGACAAAGTCTCCTCTGTCCACATCAATCACAGCTCTTGCTGTGGCTAGGAAGGGTCTTCCAAGGATGATGGATTCATCCTCATCCTTCCCAGTGTCTAGGATTATGAAATCAGCAGGGATGTAAAGCCCTTCAACCTTTACTAACACGTCCTCTACTTGTCCATAAGCCTGTTTTCTTGAGTTGTCTGCCATCTCTAATGATATTCAGGCAGCTTGCACCTCAAAGATCCCAAGTTTCTCCATTACAGAGAGTGGCATTAAGTTTATTCCTGACTCCAGGTCACACAGAGCCTTCTCAAAGGTCATGGTGTCTATGGTACAGGGTATTAAGAATTTGCCAGGATCCTATTTCTTTTGAGGCAATTTCTGCCTATCTAATGCATTTAGTTCATTGGTGAGCAAGGGAGGTTCATCTTCCCAAGTCTCATTACCAAATAGCTTGGCATTTAGCTTCATGATTGCACCAAGGTATTTAGCAGCTTGCTCTTCAGTAATGTTTTCATCCTCTTCAGAGGAAGAATACTCATCAGAGCTCATGAAGGGCAAAAGGAGGTTCAATAGAATCTCTATGGTCTCTAGATGAGCCTCAGATTCCTTTGGTTCCTCAAAGGGATACTCCTTATTGGTCACTGAACGTCCCATGAGGTCTTCCTCACTAGGATTCACGTCCTCCTCTTCCCTTGTAGGTTCGGCCATGATGGTCAAATCAATGGCCTTGTACTCTCTCTTTGGATTTTCTTCTATATTGCTTGGGAGAGTACTAGGAGGGATTTCAGTGACTCTTTTACTCAGCTGGCCCACTTGTGCCTCCAAATTTCTAATGGAGGACATTGTTTCATTCATGAAACTCACAGTAGCCTTAGATAGATCAGAGACTATATTTGCTAAGCTAGATGGGTTCTGCTCAGAATTCTCTGTCTGTTGCTGAGTGGATGATGAAAAAGGCTTGCTATTGCTAAACCTGTTTCTTCCACCATTATTAAAGCCTTGTTGAGGCTTTTGTTGATCCTTCCATGAGAAATTTGGATGATTTCTCCATGAGGGATTATAGGTGTTTCCATAGGGTTCACCTATGTAATTCACCTATGCTATTGTAGGGTTCTCAGGATCATAAGCTTCTTCTTCAGAAGATGCCTCTATAGTACTGTTGGATGATTCCTTCAATCCATTCAGACTCTGAGAAATCATATTGACTTGCTGAGTCAATATTTTGTTCTAAGCCAATATGGCATTCAGAGCATCAATTTCAAGAACTCCCTTCTTCTGAGGCGTCCCATTACTTACAGGATTCCTCTCAGAAGTGTACATGAACTGGTTATTAGCAACCATGTCAATGAGTTCTTGAGCTTCTACAGGCATTTTCTTTAAGTGAATGGATCCACCTGCAGAATGGTCCAGTGACATCTTTGATAGTTCAGACAGACCATCATAGAATATATCCAGGATGGTCCATTCTGAAAGCATGTCAGAAGAATACTTTTTGGTCAGTTTCTTGTATCTCTCCCAAGCTTCATAGAGGGACTCACCTTCTTTCTGTTTGAAGGTTTGAACATCCACTCTAAGCTTTCTAAGCTTTTGAGGAGGAAAGAACTTGGCTAAGAAAGTCATGACCAACTTATCCCAAGAGTTCAGGCTATCTTTAGGTTGAGCGTTAACCATATTCTAGCTCTGTCTCTTACAGCAAATGGGAAAAGCATAAGCTTGTAGACCTCGGGATCAACCCCATTGGTCTTAACAGTATCACAGATATGCAAGAATTCAGTTAAAAACTGGAAGGGATCTTCAGATGGAAGTCCATAAAACTTGCAATTCTGTTGCATCAGAGAAACTAATTGAGGTTTCAGCTCAAAATTGTTTGCTCCAATGGCAGGGATTGAGATGCTTCTTCCATGTAAATTGGAATTAGGTGCAGTAAAGTCACCAAGCATCTTCCTTGCATTGTTATTATCTTCGGCCATGTCTCCTTCTTTTTCGAAAATTTCTGTCAGATTTTCTCCAGAGAGTTGTGCTTTAGCTTCCCTTAGCTTCCTCTTCAGAGTCCTTTCTGGTTCAGGGTCAGCTTCAACAAGAATGTTCTTATCCTTGTTCCTGCTCATATGAAAAAAAAGAGAACAGAAAATATGGAATCCTCTATGTCACAGTATAGAGATTCCTTATGTAAGTATAAGAAGAGAATAATGGAGGAAGGAAAAGATAAGAATCCAAACACAAGGGAGAGGAATAAGTTTGAATTCTTGGGTAAAAGAAGGGTGTTAGTAGATGAATAAATAAACAGAAGGAGGTGAGAGGGAGAGAATTTCAAAAATTAAATAAATTAAAATAAAAAATATTTTTGTTTTTAATTTAAAATTAAAATTAAAATTAAAATTTGAAAACTAAGAAAGGAAAATTGAATCAAATTAAATTAAATTTAAAACAAATAATTAATTTAAAAAGGAATTTTGAAAAAGAGGGAAGGAATTTTCGAAAATTAGAGATAGAATTAGTTAGGTAGTTTTGAAAAAGATAAGAATCAAACAAAAAGATAAGATTGATTGAAAAAGATTTGAAACTTATTTTTTGAAAAGATAAGAAGTTATAAAAGATTTTGAAATTGATTTTGAAAAAGATATGATTGAAACTTTATTTGAAAAGATTTGAAAAAGAAATTTGAAAAGAATTGATTTTTGAAATCAAAGTTGATTACTTGACTAACAAGAAACTAAAAAGATATGATTCTAGAGTTTAAAGATTGAACCTTTCTTACTAAGTGTTCCGAGGGTTACCTGAAACTGGAGGTCGATCTCGGATGAGATCTTCTGTACTGGTCGTAGATAACATGTCCGGCTGGCTGGTGACGGCCGGAGCTGTTGTGTCTGACTTGTTGGACTTGCTGCACTGCTGATCCTTGGCCATCGGAGAGTGGGGGGCACCTGCAAGAGACTCCGATGCTTAAGTTAGCACGGGTATTAGCAGGTTTATTGTAGAATTAGAGTATGAGTTATACCTGGGTGCTCCAGTGTATTTATAGTAGTGTGGGATGACCTTTCCGATAAGATAAGTTAGTTATCTTATCTTATCTTATCTTATTTTAAGTGAAGTCAGCTTATCTTCAAGGGAACAGCCTTTATCTCTATAGGCTTGGGATGCCTTTGGATTTGGGTCGTGTTCCTCTATTTGGGCCCTTTATTGGGCTTTCCTGTCGATTTGGCCGACCTCTTTGAGAAGAGGTCGGGTAGCCTGACCTGAAGAGGTCAGTCGCTTTGTCGCCAATCATCCCAGGCCAGATATCTCGACCCAGGGTATGAACAGTGCCCCTGCTTGAGCTCGGTCTTTTGTTGAGGTCGAGTCTTTGACTTTGGTCCTTTGAAGCCGAACTCAAGCATTTTGTCGCTTTCTTTGTAGAGGCTTTTGAATGTAGAACGTTTTTCCTCTAAATGCGCGCGCTTTTATATCGGCGCTTTGGGAACGTGCGAGGGTTTAATGTTTTCATTTAATTTTAACATTAATTGCCCTGTTTCCCTTTGGCTCTTTATTTTGATTTTGAAAACCCAGAAACGGTTTCTCTCCTTCGCCCTTTTCGTAACTTCTTTTCTCCGCTCTCTTCGCTCTCTGTTTTTCGTTTGCACTTTCTACTTTCTTGTGTTGTGGCGTTTGTTTGGCGATTTTCTGGGCAGCTTTTATTTCTGCGCCTCCATTTTTCTTCCTCGAAGCTTCTTTCGTCTCCAGGTTAGTCCCATTTCGTGCTTTTGTTTTTGTGATGAGGTTTTGATTTTGATTTTCCTTTAGAGAAAGTTTGGATCTTTCTATTTCCATCGTGCCTTATTGTTGTTGAAATGTGCGTTCTGGGGGTTTCTCCACCTTCTGCATGATCCTTTTTGTTTTTGCTTGATGCTTTTAAGGCTTTGCATGTTCCTTGTTGTTTCTGTTCTGGTACCGCTATCCGTATCTGTTCCTTGCTTTATTTGACGGTTGCTTTTGTCTGATTCTGAAAAAGGTTGTATCTTTAATGGTTTCTGTTTGTGCTTGATGTTTGGGGATGGTTTTTGCTGGCTTAGACTGAAAGGCAATATTTTTCGAAGACTTTTGTGTTTTAATCTGATGGAAAATGCTTGCTGTTTGAAGCCTTCTTTTCTTGTTTTGAGAGGTGCTGGGGTGCGAGAAGCATATTTTTACTAGAAACCTTGCTTTATTGTTGCCTCCAAAGGATGCCCCAGGATTTTGGTTTGAGTCTTGGGGTTTTCCTTTTCTGTGTGTTTGCCTATATCGTATTGAGTTGTTTTCTCCCTTGTCCGAGATGTTTTTAGTAATCCCATCTTCTTTTCTTACTTGTAGGATTAGTTGGCCTCATGTCTTCTCGCAATAACATTGTAGAGATGTCTTCCAGAGTTCCCGAGGGAATGTCCGATTGGCTGGACTCCCTTGTCTTGTTGTGTGTTTCTGTTATGGATGCTAAATTTTGCACAGAGCTGAGGAAGCGCCATAGGATTTGTGGTAACAGTGCCCGGGAGGGGGATTATGAGCTTGTTGCCCCTGATTCTGATGAGAGAGTTTGTTTTCCAACTTCCATCAAGGGGGAGCGTCCCTTCTTCTATGCTTACGAATACTTCTTCAGCCAATTAAACGTTACTTTTCCTTTTACTGCTTTTGAAACTGACCTGTTGTGGTCATGTAACATTGCTCCGTCCCAGCTTCACCCGAATTCCTGGGGTTTTATCAAAATATTTCAACTGCTTTGCTAAGAGTTAGACATAACACCTTCTGAAACTCTTTTCCTTTATCTTTTCGTCTCGGCCAAGCCCGGAGGTTCCTCCAAAAAGAAAGCTTCCTGGGTCTCTTTCAGATCGGCCCAGGGGCATAAAGTTTTTGCCATGTATGATGAGTCGTTTAAAGATTTTAAGAACTATTTCTTCCGAGTTCGTGCTGTTGAGGGGGTTCGTCCCTTTTTTCTTGATGAAAATGGTGAGCCCGCTTCTCCTCTAGAGTGGCAAAAGAATGTGAGAGTGCCACGTTATACATGGGAGATGCTTAATGAGGTTGAGCGGGTCTTTGTAGTTATTCTTGAAGATTTGTGGGGAAAACCTCCCCATCTGGATGCGAAGAGATTCTTAAGTGATGTATCTTTGGTTCGAACTGCTTTGGGTACTATCTGACTTGTTTTTATACTTTCTTCTGAGCCTTTCTTCTCCTATGTTGTAACTTGTCTTTTGTGGTTGATTCTGTATTTTCAGAGATGTCGAAAAATAATGATTCTATGAAGGCCTACAAGAAGGCGAAGAAAGCAACTGCTGCTCTAAACATCTCGGCCAAGGCGGCCAGAGAGGGATTTTCTCAGGTTCCAGTGATGCCTCCTGTGCCGAGTTCTCCCGGACCGAGGAAAGCAATTCCTATTCCTCGGGTTTGTCTGGTCGATCATCCACAATCTTCTGCTGTAGCTTCTGGTGCCCCTCCTAGTAAGAAGTAAAAAACACTTGAGCCTTTCAACCTTGATGCTCCTAACTTTGATGCGGTCGACTTTGTAGATCAACAAATCGGTCCTTATGGTATCCTTCCTATGGACAACGTGTCGCTTCTTCATCATTTTGATTATATAACTCGGAGTAGTATCAAGATGGCACACATGGGAGCAGCCCTATATCGAACTGCTCAAAGTCTTCCTCTCCATGCCACTAAAGCTTTTATGGAGGAGGCCAAACAGGAGTTTGATCGGATGAAAGGCTTGAAGGAGGAGCTTGAAGTGAAGGTGGCCAAGTTGGAAAAAGATTTAGAGAATGAGAAGGCGAGTTCCATCTCTCTGGCGGCTTTTGTGAGGCTGGCCAAGGACACGGCTATGAGACATAAGGATAGTTATGTGATATCTTACCGGGAGGTGTTGCACCTGAGGGAGGAGTTGGAGAGTGCCCGAGCTAATTACTCCGAACTCCAAGGTCATCTTGTAGGTAGTTTAACTGCTGCCTATGAGAACCTGAAGGAACAAGTTCGGGTTATTGCTCCCGAGGCCGACCTGACCCTCTTTAGCCTAGATAACGTTGTTAGGGATGGCAGGATTGTCCCTGATGACGAGGATGATGATGATGTTGAACCTCCCCCTGTGTCCTCTACCAAGGTTTCAACTCCTGCTGTTCCTGCCGAGGTCGGCCCTCCCGCTTCTGATCCTGACTGTCAGATCTTAAACCGGGATGATGGTACTGTAGATGCTGTTCCTCTCCAGACTCGCCCTCCGTCTCCTCGGACTGATGCTGCTAGAAAGTCTTCTGACCCTTAGCCCATTTATTCTGGATATTTACGTAGTTGGCCCGGCTTGTGGGCTTTTTAAACTCTTTATGTTTTGTTAACTGCTGGTACTTTCTCGTTGCTTGCCTAGCAACTTTTTGTTTTTGACAAACAAAAGTATCTTTCCAGCCTTTTGAGGTAGATTCTAGTGGCCTCTGAAGCTTTATAACTTTGTAGATTATATCATGCTTTTGCATTTAACTTGGTATCTTTTTGTTTTCTGAGGATGTTGGAACCCTGCCGCTCATCCTCTTCGGATTTGCTTTATTGTTTGTAACTTGGATCTTTTGAGGTTATGGCTATGTGGGTCCGACTTGTTTTTCGGTTTTCTCGCTCTTGCTTTTATTTCTGATGATTTATAACCGATTTCTTCAAGTTGGTCCTCCAAGTTGTTTTGGTAGTCCTTTGTCCCGTCTTTCTCAGGGGTTACCTTTGTAACTTGCTTTGTAGTAGGGCGACTTCTTTACATCGTCCTTTTCTAAGTTATTTTTATAATCCTCTTTCTTGGATCTTTGTCAGATCTCTTTCAGGGATTGCTTTTGTAACTTCTTAGTAGTAGGAGTCCGACTTCGTTATGTCGGTCTCCTTTAAGTTATTTTTGTAGTCCTCTTTTTTGGACCTTTGTCAGATCTCTTTCAGGGATTACTTTATAACTTCTTAGTAGTAGAAGTCCGACTTCGTTATGTCGGTCTCCTTTAAGTTATCTTTGTAGTCCTCTTTTTTGGACCTTTGTCAGGTCTCTTTCAGGGACTACTTGTATAACTTTTTCATTTTGGGCTGACTTTGTTATGTCGGGCCCTTCTAAGTTAAAGTAATCCTCTTTAATAGGGTTGGCCAGACCTCTTTCCAGGGTTTACTTATAACTTGGGTTGACTTGGTCCAACTTCTTAACGTCGGCCAGTCTTTAAGTTATTATTTTAGCAATCTGTAAGACCTCGTCAGGTTCTTTTTTAGATCACTTTCGATAACTTCTTACATTATTCTGTGTTCATCTTTGCCGATTTGTAGAAAGTGGTTGTCATCTCTAGATCGTCTTTTGGGTGAATCGCGTTTTCACCTTTATCGGACAGTTATCTTTATTGTGATCGTGCAGTGAAATTGTTTTTCACTTTCTGCCGATCTGTTGCTTTATAATCGGACGATGAATGCTTCAGATTAATGCGTCTTGAAATCTTGTAGAATATCTTAATATATATTTTATTTAAAGGAAAGTGCAAATATATACATGTGGGAATTTTTCATCCCTTTATGTCGAATAGTGTATGAGTCTCACCTTGGTGCCTCATTAAAAAACCTTTTCAAGAAAAAGAGTGCATCCAATAGTGAGATCTTTTTCTTTTCTAGCTGTAGTACCTTCTTAGGTTGTAGACGTGCCATGATCTGGGGAGCTCTCGTCCATCGAGTTTGGACAGTCTGTAGTAGCCCTTCCCAAGTACTTTTACAACTCGGTAGGGTCCTTTCCAGTTTGCTGCCAACTTTCCTTCTCCTGGTCGAGTTGTTCCAATATCCTTTCGGATTAGGATGAGATCGTTCTCCGTGAAACTTCTTGGCACTACCTTTTGATTATATCTGGAAGCCATTCGACATTTTAGTGCTTCTTCTCTGATCCGAGCTTTTTCTTGGATTTCAGGTAGTAAGTCGAGTTCTTCCTTCTGAAGTTGAGAGTTGGCCTCTTCATTGTAGTGGACTACTCTGGGTGACCCTTCCTCGATCTTTACTGGGATCATTGCCTCCACTCTGTATGCTAGTCGAAAAGGTGATTCATTTGTCGTGGAGTGTGGCGTTGCTCGATATGCCCATAGGACTTGTGGAAGTTCTTCGGCCCAAGCTCCCTTTGCATCTTGTAGTCTCCATTTTAACCCAGCCAATATGACTTTGTTGGCAGCTTCGGCCTGTCCATTGGCTTGAGGGTGTTCGACGGAGGTGAACTGGTTCTTTATATTCAAGTCGGCTACTAGTCTCCTGAAGCCTGCGTCTGTGAATTGAGTGCCGTTGTCTGTGGTGATGGAGTATGGAACCCCGAACCTCGTGACAATGTTCCTGTATAGGAATTTCCGGCTTCTTTGAGCAGTGGCATTGGCTAGGGGCTCTGCCTCAATCCATTTTGTAAAATAGTCTACTCCGACTATGAGGAATTTTACTTGTCCTGATCCCTGGGAAAAGGGTCCGAGAAGATCAAGTCCCCATTTTGCAAATGGCCAAGGCGAGGTTACACTGATGAGCTCTTCTGGCGGGGCGATGTGGAAGTTGGCATGTTTCTGACATGGTGGACATGGCTTTACAAATTCTATAGCTTCTTTCTGTAGGGTTGGCCAATAAAATCCCGCTCGGAGTACTTTTTTGGCGAGAGCTCGTGCTCCGAGATGGTTGCCGCACACGCCGCCGTGTACTTTTTCTAGCACTTTCTTTGTGTTGTTGGTCGGCACACATTTTAATAGCGGTATTGAGATCCCTCTTTTGTACAAGATGTTGTTTATAATAGTGTAGTACTGTGCCTCCCTTTTTAATCTTTTCACCTCTTTTTCCTCCGTGGGGAGCGTCTCTGTTTTGAGGTAGTTAATTATGGGGGTCATCCATCCTTGGTCCTGACTTGTTATGGCTAGGATTTTCTCTTCCGAAATTGATGGGTTCTGTAGTATTTCCTGGATGAGGCTTTTATTGTTGCCCCCTAGTTTGGTGCTGGCTAGTTTTGAGAGTGCGTCAGCTCAGGCATTTTGTTCGCGGGGTATGTGGCAGATCTTATATTCCCCGAGTTGTCCGAGCTGTTCTTTGGTTTTATCCAAATTTTTTCTCATGGTGGGATCTTTGGCTTGATAGCTCCCTGTTGTCTGCGAGGTGACTACTTGTGAATCGCTGTAAATGTTGAGTTTTTGAGCTCCAACCTCTGTAGCCAGCTTCAAACCGGCTAATAATTCTTCATATTCCGCCTGGTTGTTTGCGGCCGGGAACCTGAACTTGAGGGAGAGCTCAACTTGGGTTCCTTGGTTGCTTTCTATTATCACGCCCGCGCCGCTTCCAGTCTTATTTGAAGAACCGTCCACGTAGAGATTTCATTCTGTGGGGGTTTCCGAGGCATCTGTGAATTCTGCGATAAAGTCGGCCAGATACTGTGACTTAATAGCCATCCGAGCTTCATATTGGAGGTCGAATTCTGATAACTCGACTGCCCATTGTAAAATTCTGCCTGCTAAATCTGTTTTTTGCAATATTCCTTTTATGGGCTGGTTGGTTCGAACCTTAATGGTGTGAGCCTGGAAGTATGGGCGAAGTCGTCGAGATGTTAGAATGAGAGCATAGGCAAACTTTTCTATCTTCTGGTAGTTCAGCTCGGATCCCTGTAGCGCTTTGCTAATGAAGTAGACGGGTTGTTGCCCACTTTCGTCTTCTCTGACTAGTGTTGAGGTTATTGCCCGGCTTTCTACTGCGAGATATAATATGAGCGGTTCTCCTTTTCGTGGTCGAGATAAGATAGGCAGCCGTCCTAAGAACTCCTTGAAGTCTTGGAAGGCGTGTTCACATTCTGTCGTCCATTCGAACTGCTTTCCCTTCCTTAAAGTAGTATAGAGGGGGAGAGATCTTATCGCTGCCCCTGCTAAGAATCTGGATAGGGCAGCCAATCTCCCGTTGAGTTGCTGCACTTCTTTGACATAGGTGGGGCTCTTCATGTTGAGTATGGCTTGGTATTTATCTGGGTTTGCTTCAATTCTTCTTTGTGTGAGCATGAAACCTAGGAATTTTCCTGCTTCTACCGCAAAGGTGCATTTTGCAGGATTGAGCGCATGTCGTGCTTCCTTATAGTGTCGAACACTTGAGTCAGGTCGGACAGTAATGTGTCTTCGCTTTGTGTCTTTATCAACATGTCGTTAACATAGACTTCCATGATTTTTCCGATGTGGTCTGAGAAGACTTTGTTCATCAGCCTTTGATGAGTAGCACCCGCATTCTTGAGACCGAAGGGCATCACGATGTAGCAGTAATTTGCTTTTGGCGTTAAAAATGAGGTCTTTTCTTGATCTGGTGGATACATGGGGATTTGGTTGTATCCCGAGTATGCGTCCATAAACGAGAGGTATCTATATCTGGAGGAGGCATCTACCAGAGCGTCAATACTTGGGAGTGGGTAAGGATCTTTTGGGCAGGCTTTGTTGAGATCGGTGTAGTCAGTACACATTCGCCACTTCCCATTTGATTTTTTCACCAAGACGACGTTGGCTAACCATAGTGGATACTTGACTTCTCTTATGAAATCCTGCCTCTAGTAGTGCCTGTACCTGCTCTTCCACAGCTTGGGATCACTCTGTTCCAAGTTTTCTTTGTCTCTGCTGCACCGGCCGAGATCCTGGATAGACCGCTAACTTGTGGCATATTAGCTTGGGGTCTATGCCTGGCATGTCTGCGGCTTTCCATGCGAATGGATCGACATTATCGCGTAAGAATTGTATCAGTAATTCTTTTGAGTCTCCTCTTAGGATTGTCCCGATATTAGTTGTTTTGTCCGAGGTATCTCCGATCTGAACCTTCTCTATCTCGCCTTCTGGCTGCGGATGGAGTTCCTCTCGTCGCTGCACTCCGCCAAGCTCAATTGTATGAAACTCTTCTCCTCTGCCTCTGAGGTTTAGACTTTCGTTATAACAGCGGCACGCCATCTTTTGATATGCTTTTATTGTAGCTATCCCTTCTGTAGTTGGGAATTTCATGCATAGATGTGGGGTCGAGACTATAGCGCCGAGTTGATTGAGTGTTGTCCGACCTATTAGAGCATTGTAGGCTGAACTTACGTTGACTACAATGTAGTCTATTTTGAGGGTCCTGGATTGGTTCCCTTTTCCGAAGGTTGTATGTAGTGATATGTATCCTGATGGTTGTACCGGGGTATCTCCCAGTCCGAACAGACTGTTCGGGTATGCCTTAAGCTCCTTGTCTTCTAAACCAAGTTTGTCGAAAGTTGTTTTGAATAAGATGTCGGCGGAGCTTCCTTGATCTATTAGTGTGTGATGGAGATTGGCGTTTGCTAGTATGATGGTAATGACCATGGGGTCGTCGTGTCCCGAGATAATTCCAGATGCGTCCTCTTTAGTGAACGTGATTGCAGGGATGTCGGGTGCTTCTTCCTTTCCTTCGACATGATATACTTCTTTGAGATATCTTTTACGAGATAATTTGGAGATTCCTCCCCCTGCGAATCCGCCATGTATCATGTGAACGTGTCTTTCTGGTGTACAAGGTGATCGCGCGGTTCGTCCGGTATCTTCGTCCCTTCGTCTCTTTCTTTGATCATCATCCCGGGTTGCTAGAAACCGATCTAGTTTTCCTTCCCTCACCAACTTTTCTATGATGTTTTTTAAATCGAAGCATTCATTGGTGGAGTGACCTCGTACTCGATGGTATTCACAATACTCCTTCCGATTTCCTCCGCCTCTTTTGCCTTTGAGTGGCTGAGCTGGAGGTATTTTCTCCGTGTGACAGACTTCTTTGTATACGTCAACTAGGGATACCTTGAGAGAAGTGTAATTGTGGTATTTTTTGATTTTCTCCCCTGGCCGATCTTCTTTCCTTTTGGATTCCTTGTCTTCATCTCGGTAGGGGACCCCAGATTTGGAGGTTTCTCCCAACCGAGCGTTTTCTTCCATGTTGATGTATTTTTCTGCTCGCTCCTGTACTTCGTCTAAGGAGGTAGGGTACTTCTTTGATATAGATTGGCTAAAAGGTTCCTCTCGTAGGCCGTTGATGAGTCCCATGATGGCGGCCTCTGTTGGTAAGCTTTAAATGTCCATGCATGTTTTGTTGAATCTCTCCATGTAGTTGTGGAGGCTCTCCCGTTCTCCTTGCTTGATCCCTAGTAGACTGGGGGCGTGCTTGGCCTTATCTTTCTGGATGGAGAATCTGGCCAGGAACTTTTTGGCCATGTCGTCAAAGTTTGAGATGGACTTTGGAGGTAAGTTGTCGAACCATCTAATTGCTGTCTTCGTGAGAGTTGTTGGAAAAGCTTTGCAGCGAACGGCATCTGAGGCGTCGGTAAGGTACATTCTGCTTCTGAAATTGCTGAGATGATGGTTGGGATCTGTGGTGCCATCATACAAAATCATATCTGGGAGCTTGAAGTCTTTTGGAATTTTGATCTTCATGATTTCCCTGGTGAATGGATCTTGTTTTTTGCGTGAATTTTTCTCAGGAGTGGTCCGAGGAGCTTTTGATTTGAGATCGGCTTCTAATTGCTGTAGTTTTTCTTCCAATTCTCGACGTCGCCGTACCTCTCTTTGCAGATCCTTTCCAATCTCCCGTTGTTGTTGGGTTTCTTTCTCAAGTTGCTTTAAGCGATCTTGAAGCGCTTCTATTGCTCTCGGATTTGGTGAGTTTTTGTCTCCGTTGGATTCCGGAGCATCCTTCAATGTAGTGTCCACGTTCTTGTGCGGTATTCTGTTTTCTAGATCTGAGTCGTGGTCGTTGTCATGGCCGTCCGCCATGGTGTTGGGATGACTTCCAGGTTCCTCGGCAACGGCGCCAATGTTCCGAGGGTTACCTGAAACTAGAGGTCGTTCTCGGATGAGATCTTCTATACTGGTCGGAGATAACGTGTCCGGCTGGCTGGTGACGGTCGGAGCTGTTGTGTCTGACTTGTTGGACTTACTGCACTGCTGATCCTTGGCCACCGGAGAGTGGGGGGTACCTGCAAGAGACTCCGATGCTTAAGTTAGCACGGGTATTAGCAGGTTTATTGTAGAATCAGAGTATGAGTTATACCTGGGTGCTCCAGTGTATTTATAGTAGTATGGGCTGACCTTTCCGATAAGATAAGTTAGTTATCTTATCTTATCTTATCTTATTTTAGGTGAAGTCAGCTTATCTTCAAGGGAACCGCCATTATCTCTGTAGGCTTGGGTTGCCTTTGGATTTGGGTCGTGTTCCTCTATTTGGGCCCTTTATTGGGCTTTCCTGTCAATTTGGCCGACGTCTTTGAGAAGAGGTCGGGTAGCCTGACCTGAAGAGGTCGGTCGCTTTGTCGCCAATCATCCCAGGTCGGATATCTCGACCCAGGGTATGAACACTAGGCAAGTAACAAACTTAAAAATTTTGAATCAATCACATTAATTGTTAGCATTAATTTCGAAAATATGAAATAAAAATAAGAAAAAGATTTTGAAAATAATTTTTTAAATTTTCGAAAATCATAAAGGAAAATGAAAAAGATTTGATTTTTGAAAAAGATTTGAAAAAGATAGAATTTTAAAATTGAAAATTTGATTTGACTCATAAGAAACAACTAAATTTTGAAAAGGTCAACTCAAATTTTTGAAAATTTATGAGAGAAAAAGAAAAAGATATTTTTTTTATTTTTGAATTTTTATGAGGAGAGAGAAAAACACAAAAATGACACAAGACATAAAAAATTATGAATCAAAACAACTAATGCATGCAAGAACACTTTGAATGTCACGATGAACACCAAGAACACTTTGAATGTCAAGATGAATACCAAGAACTTATTTTTGAAAATTTTTTCAAGAAAAGAAAAACATGCAGGACACCAAACTTAGAAATTTTTCATGTATGGACACTAACAAATTGAAAATGCATATAAGAAACAAGAAAAGACACAAGACAAGAAAATTTAAAGATCAAACAAGAAGACTTACGAAGAACAACTTGAAGATCATGAAGAATGCAATGCATGGATTTTCGAAAAATGCAAAAAAGAGATAAACATGCAATTGACACCAAACTTAAAAACTGACACAAGACTCAAACAAGAAACATAAAATATTTTTGGTTTTATGATTTTATTAAATTTTTTTTTGGATTTTTTTGAAAATTATTTGGAAAAAGCAAGATAAGGATTTCAAAATTTTTAATAGGAATTCCAGGAATCTTGCAGTGTTAGTCTAAAGCTCCAGTCTAGGAATTAGACATGGCTTACTAGCCAGCCAAGCTTTCAGTGAAAGCTCCGGTCCAAAACACTAGACATGGCCAATAGCCAGCCAAGCTTCAGCATACAAATCAGGCATACAACAGCTAATACTTCATCCAACTTCATTCTATGCTGATAAGTGGAAGCCTCATTCTATGGACCCATGAAGTCAATATCCCAAACATAAAAAATTTCACAGAACAACATAAGTTGTTGGGGCATCTCATCCCTCTTGGATATATTCCCAAACCTTTGGCATGGGGAGCAAGATTCACAGAAAGCAGTCTCATCCTTAAAAAGTGTAGGCCACTAGAATCCACAGTCTAAAATTTTTCTAGCAGTTCTCTGAGGTCCAAATTGTCCACCACTCTCAGAGGAGTGGCAGGCCTCTAAAATGGACTGAAATTCTGATTGTGGCACACACGTTTTATTTATTTGGTCATCATCACATCTCCATAAATATGGGTCATCCCATATATAATATTTGGACTTGTTTTTAAGCTTGTCCCTTTGATGCTTAGTAAAATTAGGAGGAAAGGTACGACTAACCAAATAATTAGCTATACGTGCGTACCAAGGAACCATCTCAGATATTGCATGCAAGCTATCAAATGGAAAAACATCATTGATAGGAGTGGAGTCACCCTTAATGTGCTCTAGGCGACTCAAGTGGTCCACCACTAAATTTTGGGAACCACTCCTATCTTTGATTTCTAAATCAAATTCTTGCAGCAACAATATCCAACGTATTAACCTTGTTTGGACTCTTTTTTAGCTAACAAATATTTTAAAGTTGCATGGTCTGAGTATACTACCACCTTAGTACCAAGTAAGTAGGCTCGAAATTTATCCAGAGAAAAAATAATAGCCAGAAGCTCTTTTTCAGTGGTAGTATAATTATATTGAGTAGTGTCTAAGGTCTTAGAAGCATATGCAATTATATAAGGGTCCTTACCTTTGCGCTGAGCCAGCGCCGCTCCTACTGCATAGTTGGAGGTGTTACACATTATCTCAAACAGCTGACTCAAGTCGGGCCCTCTCACAATAGGAGCTTGAGTCAAGGCAATCTTCAACTTATCAAACGCTTCCATGCAGTCCTCACTCAGCTCGAATTCAACGTCCTTCTGCAGCAGTCGGGATAAAGGAAATTCTACCTTACTGAAGTCCTTGATAAATCGGCGGTAGAAACCTGCATGACCAAGAAACGAACGGACTTTCCTCACGGAGGAGGGGTAAGGTAAACCAGAAATCACATCTACCTTTGCTGGATCAACTGAAATACCAGTATTAGAAACAACATGTCCTAGAATAATACCTTGTTTTACCATAAAATGATATTTTTCAAAATTTAATACAAGGTTTGAACTAACACACCTTTCTAATACTCTAGCTAAACTATCCAAGCAAAGGACGAATGAATCACCATACACACTAAAGTCATCCATAAAAACTTCCATATAGCTCTCAAGAAGATCTGAGAAAATACTCATCATGCATCTTTGAAACGTAGCCGATGCATTACATAAGCCAAAAGGCATCCTCTTGTATGCATACATTCCAAAGGGACATGTAAAAGTAGTTTTCTCCTGATCTTCAGGAGCTATATGAATTTGAAAATAGCCAGTGTAACCATCTAGAAAACAGTAGTGTGATTTACCTAACAGGCGATCAAGCATTTGATCGATGAACGGTAACGGGTAGTGATACTTGCAAGTAGCCTGGTTGAGGTGCCTATAATTAATGTACACCCTCTAGGAGTTCTACACTCTAGTTGCCATGAGTTTCCCATGCTCATTCTTCACTGTTGTAACGCCAGACTTCTTTGGTACCATATGTACTGGGCTAACCCATTCACTATCCGAGATGGGATAGATGATGTCAGCTTCAAGTAGTCTGGTCACTTCCTTCTTGACAACTTCTAAGATGGTGGGGTTCAATCGCCTTTGAGGTTGATGGATAGGCCTTGCTCCCTCTTCTAAAAATATGCAGTGCTCACAGACTTGAGGGCTGATGCCTACTATATCCGCCGTTCTGAGGGTTATCTGAAACTGTTGGTCCATCTCGGACGAGATCTTCTATGCTGGTCGAAGATGACGTGCCGGCTTGTAGGCGGTGGCCAGAGCTGTCGTGTCCAACTTGTTGAACTGGCGATGCTACTGATCCTTTGTCACCGGAGGGTGGTGGTACCTGCAAGGGACTCCGATGCTTAAGTTAGCAAGGGTATTAAGCAGGTTTTTAGTAGAATCAAAGTATGAGTTATACCTAGGTGCACCAGTGTATTTATAATGCTGAGGAATGACCTTTCTGGAGATAAGATAGTTATCTTATCTTATCTTATATTTGAGTGAAGTCATCTTATCTTCAAGGGAACCGCCCTTATCTCTATAGGCTTGTGCTGCCTTTGGATTTCGGTCGTGTTCCTTTGTTTGGCCCCTTATTGGGCTTTTCAGGTGATTTGGCCGAGCTCTTTGAGAAGAGGTCGGGTAGTCCTGACCTAAAGAGGTCGGTCGACTTGTCGTAAAACATCCCGGGTCGGACAGCTCGACCCAAGGTATGAACAGTGTCCCTGCTCGAGTGTGGTCTTCCTTTTGAGGTTGAGTCCTTAGTTTTAGGACTTCGATCCTTCTCTGGTGAAGCCGAACTCGAGCATTTTGTTGACTTCTTCTTTGTAGAGTTTCCCTTTGAATGCGGAACGTTTTCTTTAATTTTTTTGAAACAGGCATTCCTTTATTCTTTTGAAATGCACGTCTCTCTTCCTTAGGAACGTGCGAGGGTTTAATAACCCATTAATTCTTTCCTTTGCTATTTTTTCCCCTTTCTTCATTTTAAATTTAGTTTTTTCAAAGGTTTGGCTTCCGTTTCTTCTTCTCCTTTGCTCACTATAACTCCAGTCTTCTTCGTTTTTCTGTCTTTGCCTGAGCCCTTTTTTCACGCTTCTTTTCGTGGTGTCATTGGTGGTTACTAGGGCTTTCCTTGTTCGAAAGGCTTTTCTGGATTTTGCCTCTTCGCCTTCAACTTTTTCGGCGCTTCCTCCTTTTTCAGGTTGGTTCTTCTTTCTTTGACTTCTTTCGTTGTTCTTCCTTTATGCTTGCATTGTTCTATTCTTGGTAAAGTTTTGATCTGGCTTAACTTTGTGTTGGAAAGTTTGAACCTTTTTATATCGTCGTGCGTTTGCTTGTTACTGCTTTGGGAGTATCTTTTAGTTTTGAAATGGTCCTTTTAGGGCTTCTACGTGCCGTTTTATTTGTTTTCTTGTTTGTGCTCCTCTTCTATGGACTGCATGTTATTACTGAGGCTTATGAACCTGTTTTCTTCCTCAATAGATTGCTCCTTTGATGACTTTCGTCATGTTGGTAGTTTTGCTGATGAACTTCGTAGAAAATAACTCTTTTTCTGGTGGCTTATTTTGATTTTCTTCATGTCATTGCTTGTTTAGAAGAGATTATTTTTCTTCGCTAAGAGTTTTTGTTAGGGTGTAGCCTTGTAGGCTCTTTTCTGAGTCCTTACTCTATCCCTGCCTCCAAAGGATGCCCCTAGACCTTGGTGTATGTCTTGGGGTTTTCCTTTTACTGTTTGCATTGCTCTGAGTCATATTTGTCCGAGTTGTTTTGATTTTGCCCGAGCTGTTTTAGTTAGTAATCCATTTTCTTTTTCTTGTTGTAGGACTAGTTGGCCATGTCTTCTCACAAAAATATTGTTGAGACGTCTTCTAGGTTTCCTGAGGGGATGTCTGACTGGTTGGACTCCCTTGTGTTGCTGTGTGTTTCTCTAGCTAACTCTAAATTCTGTGCGGAGCTTAGTAAACATCATCGAATCTATAGTAGTAGAGATCAAGAGAACAACTATGAATTGGTAGCACCTGATTCTGATGAAAGGGTTTGCTTCCCTGTTCCGACCTAGGGGTAGCATCCCTTTTTTTATGCATACGACTTCTTTTTTATCCAGATGAACATCACCCTTCCTTTCACTCCTTTTGAGACCGACCTGTTGTGGTCGTGTAACGTAGCTCCATCTCAGCTTCATCCGAACTCATGGGGATTTATCAAAATTTTTCAATTGGTTTGTCAAGAATTTGATGTCAAACCTTCTCAAACTCTCTTTCTGTACCTCTTTGTGTTGACTAAGCCTGAGACTACCAAAAAGAAAGCTTCTTGGATTTCTTTTAGGTCTGCCCAGGGACACAAAGTTTTTTCCATGTATGATGAGTCTTTCAGGGATTTTAAGAATTACTTTTTAAGATCTGAGCTGTTAAAGGAGCTCGTCTTTTCTTTTTGGATGAGAATGGCGAGCCCAGCTTTCCCTTAGAATGGTAGAGGAATGTAGTGGTTTCTAGGTATACTTGGGAGATGTTGGATGAAGTTGAGCAAGATTTTGTAACTATATTGGAAGAAAACTGGGGGCAACCTTCCAATCTTGATACTAAGAAATTTTTAGGAAATCCTTTACTTCTCCGAACTGAGTTGGGTAGGGTCGACTTCCTTGATATTTGTCATATTTGTTTATTTTGTCGAGTTCATTATTCTTTCTTTCTGGTTGATGACTTGGTTTTCTTTGTGTATTTTCAGAGATGGTTAAAAATAATGACTTCATGAGGGCCTTTAAGAAGGCGAGGAAGGCTATAGCTGCCCAAAACATCCCCGCCAAAGTGGCTGGGGAAGGATCCTCTCATGCTCTGCCAAATCAGCCAGTACCGAGCTCTCCAGGACTGAGGAGGATGATTCTTACCCCTCGGGTTCGTGTGATCGATCCTCCCCAGACTTCTACCGCTACCTCTTCTCCTACTGCCGTTCCTCCTCCAAAGAGACAAAGAACTGTTGAGCCCTTCAATATGGATGCCCCCGACTTTAATGCTGTCGGGTTTGTTGATCAACAGATTGCTCCTTATGGTGTTATTCCTACTGACGTTGTCTCTCTTCTTCGTCATTTAGATTTCACTATTCGGAGCAGCATTAAAATGGCACATATGGGAGCAGCTTTATATCGAACTGCCCAGGATCTTCCTATCCACACAACAAAGGCCTTTATGGAGGAGGCCAAATCAGAGTTTGATCGGATGAAGGGTTTGAAGGAAGAGCTTAAGGCAAAAGTGGCTAAGTTGGAGAAAGAGTAGGAGGGGGAGAAGACTCGGGCTATTATTTTGGCGGCTTCTGCCAAGTTTTCTGAAGACATGGCGTTGAAGCATAAGGAGAATTATGTCATGACTTATAGGGAGATGATGGGTCTTAGGGAGGATTTGGAGTCTGCCCGAGCTGATTACGCTGAGCTCCAGGGTCATCTTGTAGGCAGTGTAAATCCTGCTTATGAGAATTTGAAGGATCAAGTTTGAGTTCTTGCGCCCGAGCTTGACCTCACTCTTTTTAGCCTGGACAACATTGTAAAAGATGGTAAGATCGTCGCAGATGACCTTGATGATGATGATGATGTCGACCTCCTCTTGTGCCTTCTACCAAAATCTCTGTTGCCCCGTCTCCTTCAACTCTGGCAACTGAAGTCGGCCAACCTGAGTCTGATCCCGATGTCCAGATACTGAATCGGGATGATGGGATGGTGGATGCGGTACCTCTTCAGACTCGTCCTCCTTCACCTCGGGATGCAGCTACTGGGAAGTCCGTGGATCCTCTCTAATTATTTCAGATACATTTGTGTATAGCCCGGCCTGTGGGCTTTGAACTCTTTTATTTTGTAGTTTTGTGGTTTCTGACTGTAGATACTTTTAGTTGCTTTTCTGTTAGCAACTTTGTTTTTGGGAAAAACAAAGTAGTTTCTCAGACTTTTGGGGTTGACTTCAGGTGGCCTCTTGAGTTTTGTTATGATAACAACCTTGTTTCTTTTTGTGATATGCTTTGTCTGCCTCTTTCTGAAAACTTAGGGAATCTTGAGGGTGTCGGAGCCTTGTTGTCCAATCTCTTTTGATTGCCTTTTGTATTTTCGTTGGTCTGACTTCTTCTTGTCGGTCCGTGTTGTAGCTTTAATTTGCTCGGGCCGACTTCTTCATGTCGGCCTCTTTTAAGTTATTTCTAGTAATTCATTTTTAGTTGGAACTTGCCAGGTCTCTTTTTATGGATTACTTTTTATAATCTTGTGGTTTTGTTGGGCTGACTTTGTTATGTCTGTCCTTTCTAAGTTATTTCTGGTAATCTATTTTTTTGGGCCTTGGTCAGGTCTTTTTTATGGATTACTTTTTATAACTTTTTGTTTTGGACCGACTTCATCACGTCGGTCCTTCTAAGTTATTTCTAGTAATCCTCTTTTTTTGACCTTTGTCAGGTCTCTTTTAGGGATTACTTTTTATAACTTTTTTGTTTTGGGGCTGACTTCATCACGTCGGTCCCTACTAAGTTATTTCTAGTAATCCTCTTTTTTGGACCTTTGTTAGGTCTCCTTTAGGGATTACTTTTTATAACTCCTTTTTTTTTGTTTTGGGCCGACTTCATCACGTCGGTCCCTTCTAAGTTATTTCTAGTAATCCTCTTTTTTAGGGCTGGCCAGGCCTCTTTCTAGGGATTTACTTTTTATAACTTTGGTTATTGTGGTCGACTGGTCCGACTTCTTTACGTCGGCCTGTCTTTAAGTTATTTTTATCAACCCATTTTTATTAAGACCTCGTCAGGTCCTTTCCATGGATCACTTTCGATAACTTCTTGCATTATTCTATTTTTGTCGCCTTTTCAACTTTGCCGATTTCGTAGAAATTGGGTTTGATCCCTGTTTGGTCGACCTTTTGATGAATCTGGTTTTCATCTTCGTTGGTCTTTATCATGATCGAGCAGTGAATTTGATTTTTAGTTTTTGCTGATCTGTAGCTTTATAATCGGGCAATAAATTTTTGTGTTTCAGACTAATGGTATTGAGGATTTGTAGAAAATATAAGAACTTTATTTAAAATAAAGAAAATGCAAATATATACATGTGGGTATTCTAAGTCAGTCGGTTCATGGATCTTGGCTTGGTGCCTCGTTAAAAAACCTTTTTCAGGAAAAAGAGTGCACCTCATCCTAAGAACTTTTATTACCTCCTAACTGTTAAACCTTCTTAAGTTATAGGCGTGCCATGACCTTGGAAGCTCTCGCCCTTCGAGTTCGGTCAGCCTGTAGTATCACTTTCCGAGCACTTCTACGACTCGGTAGGGTCCTTTCCAGTTTGCTGCCAGCTTTTCTTCTCCAGGTTGACTTGTTCCGATATCATTCGGATTAAGACGAGATCGTTCTCGGCAAAACCTCGCTGTACTACTTTTTGGTTATATCTTGAGGCCATCCGACATTTTAATGCCTCTTCCTTGATCCGAGCTCTTTCTCGAATTTCTGGAAGTAGGTTGAGTTCCTCCTTCTGAAGTAGGGAATTGGCCTCTTCATTATAGTGGATTACTCTGGGTGATTCTTCTTCGACCTCCACTGGGATTATTGCTTCCATTCCGTAAGCTAATCAGAAAGGTGATTCCTTTGTGGTAGAGTGTGGAGTTGTCTGATATGCCCATAGGACTTGCGGGAGTTCTTCAGCCCAGGCTCCCTTTGTATCCTGTAATCTCCATTTTAGCCCGGCTAATATAACTGTATTGGCGGCTTCTGCCTGTTCGTTAGCCTGGGGATGTTCTACGGATGTAAATTGGTGCTTTATTTTCAAGTCGGCCACCAATTTTCTGAGGCTTGCATCTGTGAATTGAGTGTCATTATCTGTGGTGATGGAGTATGGGACCCCAAACCTTGTGACAATGTTTCTATATAGGAATTTTTGACTTCTTTGAGCAGTGGTATTGGCTAGGGGCTCTGCTTCAATCCATTTTGTAAAGTAATCTACCTCGACGATGAGGAACTTGACCTGTCCTGATCCCTGAGGGAATGGCCTGAGGAGGTCGAGTCTCCATTTTGCGAATGGCCAGGGTGAGGTTACATTGATGAGCTCCTCTGGTGGGGCTATGTGAAAATTAGCATGTTTCTGACATGGCGAACATGTCTTTACAAATTCCCTTGCTTCTTTTTGCAAAGTTGGCCAATAGAATCTGGCCCGGAGCACTTTTTTGGTGAGGGCTTGTGTTCCAAGATGGTTGCCATAGATGCCACTGTGTACTTCTTCTAAAACTTCTTTTGTGTTGGAAGTCGGTACGCATTTTAACAGTAGTGTTAAAATCCCTCTCTTGTATAGAGTATTATTTATGATAGTGTAGTATTGTGCTTCCCGTTTTAACCTCTTTACCTCCTTCTTATCTATAGGGAGTGTTTCTGTTTTGAGGTAATTAATTATGGGAGTCATCCATCCCTGATCCAGACCTGTTATGGCTAGGACCTTTTCTTCTTCCGAGATTGACGGGTTCTGCAGCATCTCTTGGATGAGGCTTCTATTGTTGCCCCCTGTTTTGGTGATGGCTAATTTTGAGAGAGCATCAGCTCGAGCATTCTGTTCTCGGGGTATGAGGTGGACCTCATATTCCCCAAGTTGTCCGAGCTGTTCCTTGGTTTTGTCCAAGTACTTTTTCATGGTAAGATCCTTGGCTTGGTAACTCCCTGCTATTTGTAAGGTGACTACCTGTGAGTCACTGAAGATGATAAACTTTTGAGCTCCAACCTCCTTAGCCAGCTTCAAACCAGCTAGTAGTGCCTCATACTCAGCTTGGTTGTTTGAGGCAGGGAACCCGAATTTGAGGGAAAGTTTGATTTGGGTTCCCTGGTCGCTTTCAATTATCACGCCCGTGCCACTTCCGGTTTTGTTTGAGGAACCGTCTACTTAGAAATTCCACTCTGTAGGTATTTCTGGGGTGTCCGTAAGCTCTGCAATAAAGTCTGCCAGATATTGTAAGATTCTTCCTGATAAGTCAGTTTTCTGCAGAATGCTTTTTATGGGCTTGTTGGTCCGAATCTTGATGATGTGGGCTTGGAAATATGGGCGGAGTGATGGCAGGGATTTATACCGGTTCGGAATTCCACAAAATAAATCCTTTGTTAATATAGTCCAAACCAATAGACAATCCTCGCAATCAAATTAAGATTTATGGTTTTGTGTCACGAATAACGAACCCCAATGAAATTTTACCGAAGTATTTGGATTCCGGGTCGTCTCCGTAGGATACAGTAAAGTGCTCAATTATTGGCTATAAAAGGGGTAAGGGGGTTTTTGGTTCATAAGAGGGCAAGAAAAGTAAATTAAGCAAGTAAGTAAAGAAAACAAGATAAAGAACTCTTGGCTAAGACTTAGGTAACTGTGATCACCATCCTTGTCAACAAACCAAATATTGATAATCATGAGAGGCCAACCCATTAAGTCTACTTTCCAAATGCTTTAAGTATGTAATGTCTACTCCTAAGCTTGAAGTACATCAAATAGATTTGATCACATCAACCCTTAAGTCCCAACCTACCTACTAATTAACTTAGTAGAGGGTTAGCGTCAATGGGTATCACATTGATCACCTAGGGATCCATTATATCCAATATCTCAAGTTTACCCAATTCCCTTGGCTTAGACCAAGAGTCAACAAAACTACTCAAAAACTAAAGAGAACATTTCATCAAACACATAGAGTGCAATTGAAATAAACACCATAAATTGCAAGAATAATAAAATCTACCAACTACTTATTGCAAGGAGAGTAAGATCACAACTCAATTCATCAATAAAAAGAAACATTAACATCAAATTGCATTAAATGTAGATCAAATCCAACATGAGTTCATCATCATAAAAGAGAGCAAAATGAGAAATTAACATCACAAATAAGAGAATCAAGATGTAAAAATGAGAAATTATAAAAGAAACAAGATGAGATCAAGGAATTAAACATGGATCTATGACAATCTAATCTAATCCTAATCTAATTCTAGAGAGAAGAGGGAGCTTCTCTCTCTAGAAAACTAACTAAAGGCTCATGTTGGCTAAACTAATTGCTCCCCATTTGCTTGGACTTCAATTCTGCATGAAATACACTCAGAAACAAGTTGGATTCGGGCCTGGGCAGCTCAGAAATCGCCCCCAGCGTTTTGCCTTTAAGTGGGCCACATGAGATTATTGGCGCGTGCGTGTCATGTGCGCGTGCGCGTCGATTGGTAAATTCTTCATCCGTGCGGACGCGGCATGTTCGCGTGCGCGTCTCTATGTAAAACCACTTTTGCACGTGCGCGCCTTGTACGCGTGCGCGTCCATTGGTGCATTCCCAATCTTTGTTTCTTCATGCATTCTCCACTTTGCATGCTTTCCTCCTCATTTCTTCCATCCAATTTAAGGGCCTAAAAAGCATGTTTTTACACTTAAGCACAATTCAAGAGAGAATTACAAAACCATGCTATTTCATTGAATAAATTTGGAAAAAGGTGGTAAAATCCCCTAAAATAAGCACAAGATAAATTACAAAATCGGGGTTTATCAAATCTCCCCACACTTAAACTAAGCATGTCCTCATGCTAAAATCAAGAAAGAAGCAAAGGGTATTAACATTTATTCAATGCAACTAACTAAATGCAATCTATTTATATGCAACCTATTTACATGATGCAATGGCTTAGTCAAAATAAATCAATCTCCAAGAATACACATGCAATCATAAGTGCTAAGGTATTAGCAATCAAAGCAAACCACAACTGGATTGAATCATTGAAAGATCTTAAAAACTTGCAAGAAAAGATGAGCATGGGTGGAAACATATAATTGAGCGATCGAACCCTTGCCGGATATGTAACCGCTCTATGCACTCAAGTATATGGGGTTGATTCACTCAATTCTCCCCTAATCATGCTTTCCAAGACTTGTTTTCATCTAACAATCAACAATTACTTTATGCATGCATACAAATATCATGAGGACTTTTCATAGGTTGTAACGTGGCTAGGGTCAAGGTTGGATGCATATGGTCAAGTGAGCTTGAAATTCGAATCTTTGATTAACTTAAACTTCCCACCTAACCTATGACAACCTAAACAATTCTAAACAAACCTAGCTATCCATTCTTCACTTTTTCACACACTCATGTATTCTTTTTAGATTCTCACACATATGCATTGAATTTATGAAACCATAAACTTTGGGACATTTTGTTCCCTTTTTGTTGCAATTTTTTTTTCATAAGCTAAAATATATACAAGAACATCAATGCATATGGGTTACACATGATTAATACATGAGTATGTACCCAATTTCTAAAAATTTTCAACTAAAACACAAATACACTTTTATTTCTACCTAATGTACCCAACTTTCCCAAAATCAAATGATAAACACTCGCACTAGCCTAAGCTAATCAAAGATCCAAACAAGGGACATTTATTATTTTTCACTTAAGCTTGTAATGTGCTACAATTATGAACAAATGGGTTAAGCATAGGCTCAAGATTGGTTAACAATGGAAGATAAAAGGTTATCTATTTGGGTAAGTGAGCTATTTGAACAATGGCCTCAATCATATAAATGTATGTATACACAAAATAATGGACATAGAGAATCAAACAAATCAAAGATTACACTCATAGGAAGAGAATAATGCACACAAGAATGAAAGTAAGTGGTTATATGTGATGTAACTACACAATTAGGCTCAAATATCACATGCTTGTGTTCTTTGCTCAAAACATGATCCACAAGTGTAGAATTCAAGCAAGTTCTAAAAAAAAAATTTCAACCAATTGGGGTGGTGCCCTAAAAATGAATTTCTTGGAAATTTTCATCATATTGACTAGACTTATTCCAATGCAATGTTGTGATTTAGAAAATTTTTAAAATTTTCTTAGTTTATCCCTTTTTCTATTAAAACACAATTCTTATATAAAAAGGGTTAACAAGATTTTTAACAATCCAAAACATTTTTCTAATCACAATCAAAGCCAAATTTTAACAATTCAAAACACTTTCCTAATCACAATAAAAGTAAATAAAAGTGTGCATCAACCAAGATAAGGGTATCCACAATAGTAAATATGTATAGAAATCCCAAAATGATCTAAAACATAAAGTGCAAAATAACTAAAGTAGCAGAAAATAGAAATAGATGTCTGAAAGTTCACCACATGAATGCAAACACCGGTCACGAACGGTGACCTCCCCACACTTTAGAATCAAGCATTGTCCTTGATTCTACTGCTGAAGCTCGGGATGTGGGTCAATAATCGCGCCAGGCTGTGGCTCAGGCTCAGGCTGTGGGACTGGGATTGGCTGTGGCTTTCGTGGTGGAACTGGCTGTGGCTCTGGTGGTGGAACTGGCTATGGCTGTGGATCCTCAGGAGGGTGCTGGCCCTCAGTGGGGACCTGTGTCTCTGGAGGTGCATCCTGATGAGTCGGCTTCTCGTCATGCTCCTCACCATGCTCCTCCTCTTGATCCTACTTATCGGAGGCGGGAGAGTCTGGTAGTGGAGGTAGCTCGATGCCCTGTGATACAAACACCTGGTCGATGTGGTCGAGACGTCGCATGACACAACGTTCGAGGCGCTCTAACTAAGATTTGCAAGGTGACCATAGCTTGCTTCATACCAACAATCTCCGTGGGATTCGACCCTTACTCATGTAAGGTATTACTTGGATGACCCAGTGCACTTGCTGGTTAGTTGTATCGAAGTTGTGAACCGTGGTATTGGCACCATGTTCTTGGCGCCATTGCCAGGGAAAGAAAGAGCCATGAATTTTATATAATCAAAGTGTAATCACGATTGCGCGTACCAAGTTGCTCACGTTGCCAGGGATTGTTTGAGCCTGGACATCACAATTTCGTGCACTAAGTTTTTGGCGCCGTTGCCGGGGATTGTTCGAGTTTGGACAACTGACGGTTCATCTTGTTGCTCAGATTAGGTAATTTTCTTTTTATTTTATTTTCAAAGAAAAATTTTCAAAAATATTTCTAAAATTTTCTCATCTGTTTTCGAAAATAACACAAAAATGTTTTCAAAAATTTTATTCAAAATTTTTAAGAATGAATTCTAGTGTTTCATGAAGCATGTGAAGCCTGGCTGGCTGTAAAAGCCATGTCTAAATTCTTTTGGACTGAGGCTTCCAACCATCAGCTGTTACACGACTGTAGGGTATGTCATGCGTGTCATGTCTGAATTACATGCTGAAGCTTGGCTGGCCATTGGCCATGTCTAGTGTTTTGGACCGGAGCTTTCATTGAAAGCTTGGCTGGCGAGTGAGCCATGTCTAATTCCTGGACTGAAGCTTTAGACTAAGAATGCTAGATTCCTGGAATTCATATTAAAAATTTTGGAATCCTTATTTTTGTTTTTCAATTAATTTTTCGAAAAAAATACAAAAAAATTAAAAAAATCATAAAAATCAAAAACATTTTTTGTGTTTCTTGTTTGAGTCTTGAGTCATGTTATAAGTTTGGTGTCACTTGCATATGCATCTTGCATTTTTTCGAAAATATCATGCATTCATAGTGTTCTTCATGATCTTCAAGTTGTTCTTGGTAAGTGTTCTTGTTTGATCTTGATGATTTTTTGTTTTGTGTCTTTTCATGTTTATCATATGCATTCTTGAATTCTTAGTGTCTAAGCATTAAAGAATTCTAAGTTTGCATGTTTGCATTAAAAATTTTTCAAAATTGTGTCTATGATGTTCATCTTGACATCCAAAGTGTTCTTGGTGTTCATCTTGACATTCATAGCATTCTTGCATGCATCACATGTTTTGATCTAAAATTCTCATGCATTGCATCATTTTTCTTGTTTTTCTCTCTTTTCATTAAAAATTCAAAAATCAAAAAAATATCTTTCCCTTTTTCTCTCTCATCAAATTCGAAAATTTGAGTTGACTTTTTCAAAATCTTTTTCAAAAATCAAATCTTTTTTTTCAAAAACTAATTTCTATCATATCTTTTCAAAAATATCTTCTCATCTTATCATTTTCAAAAATCTAATTTCAAAATATCTTTTCCAACTTCCTAACTTCTTATCTTTTCAAAATTTGTTTCAACTAACTAACTAACTTTTTGTTTGTTTCTTAACTTTTTCAAAACTACCTAACTAACTCTCTCTCTCTCTAATTTTCGAAAATATCTTCCCACTTTGGTCCATGATGAAAAAAAAAAGGAAATTGATGTGAATTGTAAATAAAATATATTTTTATTTTATTTTATTTAATTAAAAACAACCGAATAAGTAAAAAAAGATATAAGATGAAATAAAATAATTAGAATCTAAAATATAAATTTTGAAAACTAAGAGAAAAAGGAAAATTAAATTCTAAAACTAAAATAATTACTTAATTAAGAAGATTTAAAAAACTTTGGATTTGAGTTTTTGAAAGGGACTTTGAATATTGAAATTTCAAAACTAAAATAAGATAGAACAAAAATTTCTAAAATAAAAATCTGAATTTTTAAATGAGATTTTCAAAAATTCAATTAAATAACTATGAAAGATATTTTTGAATTCAATGAGGAAAGAGAAAAACAATCAAATGACACCAAACTTAAAATTTTTAGATCAAAACAAAGAAAATAAACAGGAAAACTTTGAAAATCAAGATGAACACTGGGAGCAGCTTTTGAAAAATTTTTAAGAAAATAGAAACACAAAGGACACAAAACTTAAAAATTTTTATACTCTGAGCACTAATAATTCGAAAAAAAATGGAAGAAAAATAAACTTATGCAATTGACACCAAACTTAAAACATGAAACTAAACTCAAACAGAAGAATAAATTATGAAGTTATTGGTTTTGAAAATTTTCCAAAATAATTTAGAAAAATAAAATAAGGATTTTAAAATTTTAACCAAAAACAATAATAGAAGACTCTAAACCAAAAAGAAAAATTTTTCCTAATCTAAGCAACAAAATAAACTGTTAGTTGTCCAAACTCGAACAATCCCCGGCAACGGCGCCAAAAACTTGCTGCACGAAATCACAATCACACTTTTGTAATTTCGCACAACTAACCAGCAAGTGCACTGGGTCGTCCAAGTAATACCTTATGTGATTAAGGGTCGATCCCACGGAGATTGTCGGCTTGAAGCAAGCTATGGTTATCTTGTAACTCTTAGTCAGGATATCAATAACAATTCTTAGTTTTAATTAGAATGAGTAAAAGAACATAAATTAAATAATACTTGTTATGCAGTAATGGAGAACAGGTTGAAGTTTTGGAGATGCTCTATCTTCTGAATCTCTGCTTTCATACTGTCTTCTTCTTCACGCACGCAAGGCTCCTTCCATGGCAAGCTGTATGTTGGGGGATCACCGTTGTCAATGGCTACCGTCCGTCCTCTCAGTCCAAATGGTCCAAATGCACTGTCACCGCACGGTTAATCATCTATCAGTTCTCACTCATGTTAGAATAGGATCCAGTGATCTTTTTGCGTCTGTCACTACGCCCAACACTCGCGAGTTTGAACCTCATCACAGTCATCCTTTCCCGGATCCGACTCCGAATATCACAGACAAGGTTTAGACTTTTCGGATCTCAAGGATGCTGCCAATTGATTCTAGCTTATACCACGAAGACTCCGATTTCATAGATTCGAATGCTCTGTTATTAGGAGAGGCACTCAAACTCGTGAATCAGGAACCAAAGAGATACACACTTAATCTAAGATAGAACGGAAGTGGTTGTCTGACACGTGTTCATAGGTTAAGAATAGTGATGAGTGTCACGGATCATTACATTCATCATGTTGAAATGTGAGTGAATATCTTAGAATAGAAACAAGCGTGATTGAATGGAAAACAGTAGTAATTGCATTAATCTATCGAGACACAATAGAGCTCCTCACCCCCAACTATGGAGTTTAGAGACTCATGCCGTAGAAGATACAAAATTCAGATGTAAAAATGTCATGAGGTACAAAATAAATCACTAAAAGTGGTTTTTATAATGAACTAGTAACCTAGGTTTATAGAAAATGAGTAAGCTAAGATAGATAGTGCAGAAATCCACTTCCGGGGCCCACCTGGTGTGTGCTTGGGATGAGCATTGAAGCTTTCACATGTAGAGACTTTTCTTGGAGTTAAACGCCAGCTTTGGTGCCAGTTTGGGAGTTTAACTCCAGCTTTTATGCCAGTTCTGGCATTTAACGCCAGAAAAGGGTAGAAAGTTTGTGTTTAAACGCCAGTTTGCGTTATCAAAACTCGAGTCAAGTATGAACTATTATATATTGATGGAAAGCTCAGGATGTCTACTTTCTAACGCAATTGAGAGCGCGCCAATTGGGCTTCTGTAGCTCTAGAAAATCCACTTCGAGTGCAGGGAGGTCAGAATCCAACAGCATTTGCAGTCCTTTTTTAGCCTCTGAATCAGATTTTTGCTCAGGTCCCTCAATTTCAGCCAGAATTTACCTGAAATTACAGAAAAACACACAAACTCATAGTAAAATCTAGAAATGTGATTTTTGAATAAAAACTAATAAAAATATAATAAAAAGTGACTAAAACATACTAAAAATTATGTAAAAACAATGTCAAAAAAGGTATAAATTATCTGCTCATCAATTATTTTCTAACTTTACCCATTCTGAAAATACTTCTCCACCAGCTTATTCCATGTTTTCAAGCCTAAATTGGGCTGAGTATCCAACCACTCTTTGCTTGGCCTTTTACAGTGAATGGAAAGAGCAATAGCCTATAGACATCCTGGTCTACTCCGCTAGCTCTTACTGTGTCAGCTATCTGCGAGAATTCAGCAAGGAATTCTGTGGGCTCTTCTTGTGAAAGTCCCTGAAACTGGCAGTTTTGCTGCACTAGAGTTATTAACTTTGGGTTGAGCTCAAAATGAGCTACTCAAATAGGAGGTATACTACTGTTGCTTCCATAGAAGTTGGGAGTGGGGGCTGCATAAGACCCCAAGGTTCCTCTTGGTTGTGCCTCTCCCTCTAGATCTATAGTGCACTCTTCTTGTTCCTGCATACACAGACAAGAGACAAATAAAAGTGGGAGTCTCTATGTCAGAGTATAGAGAGCTCCCAATGAGATACCCAAAAAGTAACAAGAAATAAAATAAAAATATTTTTTTTGAAATATCAAAAATAACAAAAAAATGGAAAAGAATTAACTAGAAATTTTGAAAATTAAAATGAAAAATTCTATTAATGATTTTTGAAATTCAAAATTGAAAGAAAGAAAGACCAATGAAACACCAAACTTAAAATTAAAATAAGATAAAAAAAACAATTAATTAAAAAGATTTGAAAATGAGATAAAAGATTTGATTTTGAAAATTTGAAATTTAAAAAGAGTCAATCAAAGATTTGAAAAATTAAATTTGAAAAGAAAAAGTCAAACAAGATAAGATAATATTTTAAAATTAAGACAGAAGATTTGATTTTAAAAAGAGAAAAGAAAGAATTTTTTTTCGAAAATAAACAGAGAATTAGGTTAAGGAATTTCGAAAAAGATGAGAGAGAAAGAGGGTAGAAGATTTTCGAAAAAGAGGAAAGAGAAAGTAGTTAGGAGGTTTTGAAAAAGAGGAAAGAGGAAAGAATTAAAGAGACACCAAACTTTTAAAATTAAAATAAGATAAAATAAGTAACTAACTAACTAACAAGATTTGAAAATAGAATAAAAGATTTGATTTTGAAAATTTGAAATTAAAAAGAGAAGTTAAAAGAAGATCTTGAAATTTAAATTTGGAAAGAAAAAGTCAAACACAGATTAGGAAAGATAACATTTGAAAGATTTGAAAAGATTTGATTTTAAAAATTGAAAATTGAATTTTGAAAATTTTGAAATTTGAAATTTGAAATTTGAAATTTGAAATTTGAAAACTGAATTTTAAAACTTGAATTTTGAAATTTTGAATTTCGAAATCTTGAAGTTTGAAAATTGAACTTGAATTAAGATAACATAAGAATTTGAAATTTGAATTCTAAAATTTAAATTTAAAACAAGATAAGATAAAATTTTGAATTTTAAAGGAAAAGATAAGACAAAGATTTGAAAAGATAACAAGAAAGTTTAAAATTTGAATTTTGAATTTTTGAATTTTGAAAAATTAAAAAGACAAACACTAAAAGACACCAAACCTAAAAATTTAGAAATCAATTGACTAGGATTTCAAAAATTTGGAAAGAAAAACACAAACAGACACCAAACTTAAAAATTTTAAGATCAAACAAAAGAAAATAACAAGAACAGTTTGAATACTATAAAGAACACTCAAGCAAGATTTTCAAAAAACTAAATGACACCAAAACTTAAAGATTTTAAAATCAAACAAGAAAAATTATCGAAAAAATTTCAAACATCAAGAAGGAAAACAAGAATAATTTCGAACATTCAAAGAAAAATATGAACACAAAAAGGGACACCAAACATAAAAACTGACACAAGACTCAAAGAAAAGAAAAGAAAAAGATGATTAAAGATAAAAAGTTTTTGAAAAGTTTTTTTTTTAAAAAGAAGAAAAATAAGAAACAGAATTAAAAGAGTAATAAAACCTTAACAATACTTAATCTAAGCAACAAGATAGTCTGGTAGTTTGTCAATCTGGAACAATCCTCAGCAACGGCGCCAAAAACTTGGTGCGCGAAGTTGATCTCCGCAAACTTCACACAGATGAACTGGTAAGTGCACCAGGTCATCCAAGTAATACCTCAGGTGAGTGAGGGTCGAATCCCATGGAGATTGTTGGATTGAGCAAGCAATGGCTATCTTGTAAATCTTAGCCAGGCAGACAGAAAAGATAGTGGTTGTGAAAAACGCATAAAAACAGAATAAGGAAAGAATTACTGAATTGGTGTGAAAACAGTGATAAGAAATCGGTTGAGGCTTCGGAGATGCTTCTTCTTTTTGAATCAACTTTTCTTATTGTCTACTCCAACAATGGATGAATCATTCCATGGCAAACTGTAAGTGATTAACGCCGAGGCTAGTGGTCATTAATCTCCTCTGCTTCATATCACATGCCGGTGCTAATGGTCATCCAATCTGAATGAGGGTGAAACTCTAGAAATTTAATCCTTGGTGATCCTACTCAAAATGCCACAAACAAGGTCGAATCTTCCGGATCGGAGAATGAAGCTTTATGATTCTAGTCTATACCACAAAAGCCCTAATCACCCCGTACCTCGGCTGAACAGATGTTCCCATGTCCCCAACAAAGTCGTGGATTAGCCGTCTAAGAGATGTATAATCAAGCTTGTGATTCAATGCTATCCTACTAGAGACTCGCAAGAACCCATGTAGAAAATGAGTCATACTCTCGTTCCACCCGGTTTCATTAGTTTGAAGAACGAAGATACATTTTAGAATGGAATCAAACATAGATTGAAATAGAAACAATAGGCCAAAGATTCATTGCTCCTACATTTTTGTAGGTTTATCATTAACCATCATAAAAATAATTACAAAATGTACCCCTTTTTTTTTTGAAAAATTTATTAAATAGATATTGACCCCTTTAACTATTGTTATGTACACTTTTTCCCTTTATCTTTTAGTTTCAGATTCAACGAAGAAGAGAGGTCTGCTAGGGTTTATAGAATCAATTTCAATCAATGCCATTTTCTCATCTTCTTCCTCTGCTCTATCTCTGGTTCGCCTACCCTCGCCGCCACAACACGCATCAGACGCCGTCGCTCCCTGCGTCTGCCGCTGCTCCCTGCGTCCGCCGCCCCTCCTCACGTTCTCGGAGGAACAAACTATCAGTATCACCACCCTGTTAAATTTCGCAGAGAAAGAACGAGAACCAGAGCGACCCTTGATGACACTGAAATAGGACAACTTTCCTCAACTCCACTTCTTGTTGAGGACGACAAACCCAGCAAGGTATGCTTTTTCCTCTGCCTTCTTTTCAGTTCGGTTTGATTCTTTTAGAATAGTCAAGATGATGAATTTTGAATCCTTAGGGTAGCTTTTCAGGCAATGATTTTTGCCCTGCTTCGAGTTTCCTTAGTGTTTTGATTCGAATTTTAGTTACCTATTTTTGACCAGGGAGCACATTCTGCTGCAACTACTATAACATTCATCACGTTGGTCCTAGCCAAAGGTTGCGGTATTTCACCTTCACTCCCAATCTCATTAGATTCATCAGTGATATTCTCCAAACCTGATTCAATAACACCATCCTGATTCTTAACCTTAGTTCCATTTGTAAAGAAGGCTGGTAGTGAATCCAGCCTCAACGAAGCCGGTTCAGGAGGTGGGACTCTAACATCCTGGTTAGATTCATCAAAGCCTCCATAAATGCCTAGAATGTTACCATTTTGGTTCTCAAAAGAATGGCTTCTGCCATTGGTGCCATGTTCATAAGAAATACTGCCCCCTTCTGGTTTACTAATATTGTCACTGTCTATGGAAGAAATTAGTTTCTTTCTTTCTGAAATCTGCAATTGATGAGTTGAGATTGGCCATGTAAACATTTGCTATGAAGCACAACATAAGCATAGTTACAGTAGCCTTCTAGATGAATAAACAAGCATATATAGTACTCTTGGTACATCCATACTAAATATATCTAGATACAATGAATTGTGAATGTACTGAGTTTTTAAGGTGACAGATATTTTGAAACGGATAGAGTAAATACAACACTACTTTAGGATAAAGCAGAATATACCTGTTGAAGTAGGTCCCTTTTCAAAGCAAGAACATTATTCCTCTTTTCAATAGTGGCATGCACCACGTCTTTTAATCCATCTTTATACTCATCTTTCCCAAAACTCTTGCAAGCTATTGGTCTTACTTTCTTACTCCTCCATAACACCCTCTTGCACCAACACAACCCCAACCTTTCAGAATGCCCAAAACATGAACCCTTTATGCCACAAACCAGAAACCGGGGAGAATGGTAAGGATGGCTAATTCACCTCCCAGGTTCCCAGTACTATTTGTGCCAAGTTGAACATAAAAACACATCATAAATAGTCAGAACTTTTAGCTTATTTAATAAGTTTTTTCTTTGATATATTTTAAGTCTCTTCTGCCTTATGAGTTTTTTATATTAGAAGAAATAGTGGGAGAAGAAAAACTGGTAAGAAAAAACAAATGAAGAATGGGTTATTTAACTGTAAATTTTTATAGTTATGTTTTCTGTGCTCCTATGAATGCACTTCATGCTCAATTTTATATTGGCAGCATGGTCATTTTTATTGTTATATTTTAATCTCTCTTGTCTATTCTCTCATTTCTGGATTTTTTTCCTGTAATGTTTCATGTATTCAGTCTTAATTGGAGCTTGATCATTATTTGTATGCCGGATAAAGGTGATGAATCAGGGCCAATCATTCTTCATCTGGATTCTTTGAGTCTTCAATCTAGCAGATCACTATTTGATAACATCAAAAGGTTAGGATGAAGTAGCACTTGATTTATTGTATACCATATATGTGACATATCTAGTTCATTTCTGATCTGGTTATTAGTTCTTAAACATATCACAGCTTCCATATCTTGTGACTTCACTACCATCCTATGTTACAAGTAGGTGTTTTTCTTATGTTCTTGTAATTTGTAAGCATATATGTAGATTAATGTAAAATTGACCTCACCATGAATGCAGTAAAGGGCTAGGGAAAGGGGGCTACAATCAATCAACTCAAAGAAAGCAGTGTGTTTAAAATGGGGTCATTTCATAGAAGGGCATATGCATATCTAATCTTGCGAGCAATCTATTTCTATGGATTGAGGTGGCAGCCAAGCAAACTTTGCAGGGTTCTCAAAGGGGAAACGATGTATTCTTTAGTGGTCGCGAGCGGCGGGGATTTTATGACATGGGATCAGAAATATAGATAGATTATAGATAGAGGATATATACTCTTTAATATTTTGTTGTCCTTTACACCCACCGCATGCATAGCTGGCATTGCCAATTGTTCTTATCTTTCTATTTTTACTCTTATATTTTCACCATTAGATTTTGGATTCACGCTTCTTCATTTCCCCTTAATACAATAAATGAAACTCGTGTCCAATTCCATGATTCCTAAGATTGACACTATTAGATTGATTTTAATTTTAAAAGATTGTGATTTGTGATGACTGGTACTCGGTGTTTGGTAATTTATATACAAACTTAAGTTTCATTTTGAATTGTGTATTGGTGTTTAGGAAGTTATGGGTCAGGAATTTTCTCATGAAGGGGTTAATAGCGAGCATACATCATATGATCAATATAAGCAGGAGGAAGAAAAACATGAGGAAGTTGACGTGGATTATATGGATGAGGATGACACAAATGTGGAACCAATGTTCGATTATCACGGCTTCGATGAAGGGTATAACATTGACTCACTCGAAGACATTGGGATGATTAAATTTTGGAACATCAGGGATGAAGATGTATGTCATTTTCACTTTTCTGATGTCGACATTGCATTTGAGTTCTACAATAGATATGCAAGTAAAAGAGGCTTTAGTGCTCGGAAGAATAGGACTAGGAAGAGTCATGCGGGCGCACTTAAGTTGAAGAATTTTGTATGTCATCATGAAGGATTTAGACCGCCAAATAATTACGGCATCGGAAACCTTAAGAGAAAACCTACACCCAAGACAAGGTGTGGCTGCAGTGCAATGATGGAGATTCGCGTAGATGCACCTAGTGGTCGTTAATTTTTTTCATATTTTTCAGATGAACACAATCATCCGCTTCTGGATCCTCGGTTGACTGGATTGTTCCCTGGGCATAGATTCATGTCCGAGGCTGATATTGGCCACATGGTTAACATGAAAAAGGGTGGGATTAGTGTTGGGCAGATATATCGGGCATTAGCAAATCAGGCAGGTGGCTACGAGTATCTCTCTTTCACGCAAAGGGACATGTACAATAAAATAGCAAAGCAGAGGTGCCAATTATCCGGTGATGCATATGCAGCTTTGAAGTATCTAGAAGATCAAGCAACAAATGACCCTTCTCTCTATTATAATCATCACATGGATGCCGATTGTACTTTGCGCAATTTATTCTGGTGCGATGGTCTCAATAGGGCAGACTACTCATTATTTGGCGACGTGCTGGCTTTTGATGCTACCTATAAGAGAAATAAATATATGTGTCCACTGGTGGTATTTTCTGGTATCAATCATCATAATCAAACAATTATCTTTGCTGCTGCTTTAATTTGCGATGAGAAAAAAGACACATATAGGTGGTTGCTACAACAACTGAAGGCGGCAATGAATTGGAAAGCACCTGTTTCGGTGATCACGGATGGTGATCTATCAATGAAGTTCGCCATTGAGAAAGAGTTTCCTAATGCACATCATAGATTATGTGCATGGCATCTGATTCGCAACGCAACAAGTAACATTGGCAAGCCCCAGTTTACATCCATGTTTAGAAAGTGTATGCTAGGCGACTATGAAATTGATGTATTTCGTCAAAAGTGGTTTGAAATGGTTGAGGGATTTGGTGTCGAAAACAGAATTGGGTCCTAGATATGTATAAAAAGAGACATTCATGGGCAACTGCACATATAAGAGGGAAGTTTTTTGCTGGTTTTCAGACTACTTCTCGGTGCGAGGGATTAAACTCGATCATTGCAAAGTATGTCAACTCAAGGTACAATCTGGTTGAGTTTATTCAACACTTTAATTGTTGTGTCGACCATATAAGGTGGAAAGAGGTCCAGGCTGACCTCGCCTCTGTGAATGGGAGACCCAGTATGCAAACCTGTTTTCAACAGTTAGAGAGGAGTGCTGCCAATGTTTACACCCTATCAATTTTTATATGTTCCAACCAATCCTTGTACGGGCTGCATCAATGAAGGTAATAAATATGAGGCAAACATGCTCTTATGTGATTTACTCTGTCGGTTTGGACCGAACGCCAAATGAGATGTGGCATGTATTCTGTTGTGACATTGAGATGGAATTCAATTGTTCATGTATGAGAATAGAATCATTTGGCATACCTTGTGAACACATAGTTTACGTCTTAGTGCATGAAGATATAGAAGAGTTGCCAGGGTCATTAGTCTTGCCTAGGTGGACCAAGACTGCCAAAGTTGGTTTGCAAAATGCAGTCGGATTTCATTGGGATTTTTTTATGCTTAGTCAATACGGTTGTTTGATGGATTGGTTTAGACAACTAGCCAACTTTGCTTGCCGAGATAACAAGAGATTTATCTCTACACGGGAAATGGCTTTGAATTTGTTGAAACAATTTAAGGAGGAAGATGCTGGACAATAAGGGTTGGTCAATGATGCAGATAGTGTAAGAGATGATGTGCAAGTGGATGCTTCAAGAGCTGGGCTTGCAACCAATGATCTCGGACATAGCATGCCAAGGGACCCAAGAAAATGTAGGACAAAAGGGGGGCTTTGCAGTCCAATAAAAGAAAACATCGATGTAGACAGTGTGGCATGGAGGGCCACAATCGAAAAACTTGTCGTGTTCGTCGTGGCATTTCACAGTTAGAAGGCCGTGGAAATGACACATTTGATAATGACTCAGATGATCACATGAAAATTGAAGATGACTCATTGGTAAGTACTTTTACCAATGAGGTATGACTAAGTTTTAATTGCTGCTTATTAGCTTGTACTAATGATTTTATATTACTGATATTGTAGGTATATGATGAGAATGCTTCGTGCAGCAGCAATGAAGTGCTGTAATAAGGTATGGTTAATGGTTTAAGTTTCTGGTATTCTCTAATTTTTATTCTATTTGGGATTGGTGTTTCTTTTTTAATTTTTTTGTTATATTTAATATTCTTAGAATTCAGCTTTTGCGATGGTTATTGTTGTTCATGATTATGACTAAAGGTTGAGGTTTGTACCCTTTTTTATGGCATCATAGAAATGTGAAGCTATTGCTTTTTTGTTCCATCATAGAAATGAAAAAAGAAAAATTTGCTTTCCTTTATTTGTTATTGTGTTTGTTGTGTTCGTTGTCACATTGATCTATTCAAATATTATGTTCCTTACATGTTAGGCTACTGCTATTTACTATTATGAACCAAAGTTTGAAGTCCTGCTTTGCTTTTTCTACTTCTGATAGTGGATATCAAGATTGGGGACCAAAGTTAGAAAACTTGGAGTGAAACCTTTATTTTATTGCAATATACTTGCTATGCAGCCTATATTATGCGTTTGTTCCTCTGGATCTATCTTTTTGCATAGATTAAGTTAGAAAATTAGTTGGATACATTTTGTATTGATTTGAGAAATTCAATGCGTTTGAATTAATATTAGTTAGAATAATTATTTTTAGCCTATTAGTTTGGATAATTTAATTCCTTCTTTTTTTAATTTTTTCCCGTCTTTTTAGGAATGGTGGCCTTCGAATAGATGTAAATTATCCTAACATTAATGATTTATTAAATATTTTCGGCTTAAATAATTTCTGATTTCTAAAGTCTTTCTATTTTGGTAAAATAAAATTTAAATAATCCCTATTTTAATTATTTTCAAGACTTTATTCTCTTAAGTGTTGGTGCGATATGTCTAACAACATCAACATTTCAGCATATTACTAAGTTAGTATTTAATCTGACTCGTCAGTACCTAATGGAGCAAACTAACATCATAGTTTAAAATAAAAACCTTTCAAAGGTTGCTTGTCCAAAAACAAAAAAGTGAATATACGGTTGTTTGATGGATTGGTTTAGACAACTAGCCAACAATTTGAATAATTACCTATTTATGCACCTAGGAATACCTATTGCATTACGGACTTCCCAACCCTCGAAATTCACTATGTCTTGTATACCACATTCTGCGTACTTCTCTGATGATATTATTTCAGAAAGAGTCACTCCCTGTAATAATAGTGTGCTTTACTATTTGAAGTAATGATATTATTAACTTTGTTTCTATAGTAGGAGTACTTACTATATTTCTAATATGATGCTTGCGTGGTTCATCATCTTCAACCTTACAGTGAGAGTCTAAGTGATAAAGTATTTTGTTAAGAATGCTCATTACCATCAGATACCGGTGATCATTCTCCTTGATTGGGACATATATATGTATCACAAATAGGATGTAATATGTATAAGTCATAGTTTGAGTACTTTTTATTATAATAAAATTACTCCAATAATTATCTTCAACGTACGAATTGAAGGTCTCGGGTTGGTGGCATATAATATGCATATTTTTCCAGTAGGTCATGATCCTCCATATGTAACGACATGTCATCCTAGGAATGTTTGAGGACAATGGTTATTTATTTTGGTTAGTTAAAAGAAAAAAAGCAAGATTTTGATTTACCGTAAATGATGGTGGAAGGGACCAAATATTTTTTAATTTGGTCATGGTAATATTTGATGTTATCTTCAATGCCATCAACTTTATTACCAGTTCAGATACTTGCTTGCCAGGTACAAGACAGAACAGATCCCCTCTAGTTGCAGTTGTATCTTGTATATGAACCAAATCCTCACTAACACAAAGCCAACACGTTAGCCACAGGGAGAATTAAAATTAAAAATAAAAGATAAAAAAAATGCTCATGCTATGTCAATATCAGCATTAAAGATGTATATAGCCATGTTGACTAAATCCTCACTCAACCTCATATCTTGTGGTGGTTTGAATGAACAGTTAAGATTCTACACAAAACATAAAGGTAATCCATAATATACATACTTGAAAGCTATGCCAATGAATTTCTTTTAACTAAATCAAATACCTTTGGGATAGAAGTGTTCTTGAAAGCCATTTTTTTTTGTTTCACAGAGGTCGTTAACCGTGCTTTGTCTTTGGTGAATGTTAGAGGCCCATTGCGTACTATAGTTTCCGCCATCTTACTTGATAGTTGACCTTTGTGCTCAATTTTTGGCATTTTAGCTGGTCATGCAAACGCCTTGTTTTGGAGAGATGGTGGATTATTGACTCTTGCCAATTTGTCCTTTTACCTTACAAACGTACTCGGAAGTTCTTGCACAGTTTTATTATTTTTGGTATTTCTTTGAACACCGAATCTTGACGTTGGCTTCGATTTTTCTTCTCCATCCAGGTATGTTTGCGTCCCTTTGTAGAATGATGAGGGTAGATTGTGCAAAATCTCAAAGTCCTTATTCTCGTCGGATAAATCCGTAAACACACAATTGTCGGACTTTACTTCCAACGGGCTAGAGTTTTTCTTTGTTACATCATCACATGATTTATTCTTTATCTCATATAGGTCTGTATTGTCAAATTTCTCATGCTTCTCATCAGTGTTACATTGAAGGGCGGTTAATTTATCAAGAGACTTCTTCACCATCCACATTGCCTTCTCCATCTCATTAACTCTCTTGGATAAAGACTACATTATAAAATAGAAAATTAGCATTGGTATATATAAATAACATTGCAATATTATCATGAGTTGGATATATTACCTCTATGGCTTGTAGTATTTGTTTCAACGGAGAATTTTCAATAATTTTCATCGAAGAAGATCCAATGTGATCATCTATTAATTTTTCTTCCATTGCTCTATTAGATTGTAATTTTAGTTTTAGTAGAGATAGTTAATAGTGTTATATACCGAATATGCTATATATTCATCATAAGGGGTTATATGGTACCGTACAAGACTCTGATACTATCTGAGTGAGTAGTAGAAGATGGCTCCAATGAAAAATATGCAGTTCAAGAGTATTTTTAACGATATAACAAAAAGGATAGAAAATTTAGAATCAGTCCTTCATGTTCTACACCAAAAAATTGATTTGATCATGGCACAACAGAAAACTTCCACAAATAGTAGTTTGATGTTGGATCCTACTATTGTTGTGCATTCTTCGGAAAGTATAAAAACTAGTGATCTTACTGGTATCATGCCAATTCAACCCAAGAAGTTATTCCACTTGGATATTACTCGTAAAGCTACAACTCCACCTAATGGACAACCACATGTTAGAGTAGGAGCTGTACTGCCAAAGGTAACCTTAAGTTTTTTCTTCTTTCGTTTATTTTTTCTTTTTTCTTTATTTTTTAGTGTAACCTTAAAAATAATTTTTTATCTGCAGTGGTGGACACTTATTGCATTTGAGCCTACTGCTTTGATGATGTTAACCGATTCTCAAGCTGCTATTGCAGCCTATATTTTTTCGGATACGTTAGATCCGTACGTGTGGTTAATGATTGTGTATAATGTAATGGTGTAAAAATTCTATGATTCTCCCAGCTAACCACTTTATGAATTTGGCAGTTCTGAAGAGTTGGTAATCTCAGATGAAAAAGGTTATAGAAGTACATTTAGATGTCTTGTGTCGGAGATATGTGTCGAATCATGAGTAAGTATAGAGGTCAATGCATGTTATACAATTTCTTGTAATTATATATTTAAGCCTCTATTTACCTATAAACATGTTTTACATATAATTTTAACATATTGTAGGTTATAAATCTGGTGGCACTTATGATGACACGTGTATTTTGACGTAGGAATGAAGATCCGATTTGCTGGTTCATGCCTGAACATTTTGCAGTAAAGTTATCCCTATAATATCTCAAAATTATAAGTTAATTTTTTGTGGCTAATAGTTTGAGTGGATATACTAATTTATAAGGAAGTTCTTTTTTCTAGACTAAACCATGCTATGTACTCACACGAGTAATTTGTATAATTAAATTATCAATTCAAAAATAGCTGTTAAATTGAAGACATATTTTCATTTAACAATTTTTTTTGTATGCAGCGATATGCTTTAAGCGACAAATACACACCTGCTGAGGTTATCACTGATTTCCTTGGAGCATATATTTCACTGAAAATTAGCCATGTCGCTAGGGTACAAGTGACCAATTTATTCCCATTAATATACTGTTAAATTGTTTTTAGTGTTTATAATGATTTAAGGTTTTTTACAGGTTTTTATCCCTGTCTGTGAGGAACTACATTGGTATCTGGTTATTGTTGACTTTACGAGTCGTCGTCTAATTATATTGGATTCACTGCCTTGTGTCGAAAAACATCAACAAAGCAAAAGGAACGCAATTAAAGTGGTAATTATTTGTTCTAAATCAGTACTCAATCATCTATAAACACTTAACAATTTAAATAACCATTTGTTGTAACTAGTACTCTTAGTCAATTTAAATCATTTACAATTCACAATTTTTTTTGTCATGAATTCACTCTTGTAAAGGCAACTTATTTAGAAGTGATGTTAGATGATCATATTTTTGATGATGATAAGTCTAAATTTGTAGATTGCTCCACTTTTTGGCCTATGACACCTTTTGGCCTACCCACTCAAAAAATAGATTATAAGTCTAATATTAAATTTTTTTTTTAAAATATCATAACTCGTTCAATGGATTATATCTTATATGTATATAATAACTATTTGTTGAATGCTTTTTATCATAGGAATGATAGCAGAGTTTGGGTGACCAGTTAGATGAGAGAATGTACTTTACAAGATGACTTTAATATTCAGGTCATATTTATAAGAAAGTATTTTTAACATAATTTTTCTAACACACTTCTAATTAGAATTATATTGTTGGTGCTCTAAGCAGATTAACGACTCCACATGAATGAGACTTGCCGTGGATCTGGTTTTAGATGAGTACAATGATTTGTGCCTCGTAATACAAGAAAATGCTTGGCAATATAGGACCAAGGTGGAAACAAAGCATGAAGACAATTGGGAATGAGGAATTATCTTTTTAGATATTTTTAATAGTTTCTTTGAAAGACAAAGTACTAAGCTATGTTTCATTTATTTTTACACTAATTTATCCTTCATTATATTACAATTCTATATTACTAATTTCTTTTACTTTATCGGTTAATATAAATTATTCATAACCTATATATTTCCGTAAATAACGATGAAACCAGTCACATGACCCAAGAGACTTCGGTTTTGAACATTATGGTAGCCTTATGTATTGGAATGAATTATTATTTGTGCAATAATGAAAAACTTATATTTAGCTTCTTCGAATGAGTAAAGGAAAATACATGTCAAAATATCAACAACAGTACATAACAAGGAGAAGAAAACAAATAAGAAGATTTCTTTATCAAACTTACATGAGATAACGTTAACAACACCGAAATCTTATCTCACTAGGTAAGAACTGTATAAATTAAATTAAATAAAACAATGGTACACCAACATCAATGGAACCCAAGCACCATGATCTAGCCCCGTCCTTCTGTCTTCTTCCACCGCGCTGAAGCCAGATTTTTGAAGTAGATCTCTTACCTTCCTTGCAAGTTGCGGAGCTCCTGGTGCTGAATACTTAATTTATATGCCAACAGAAGATTAAGATCAATTCATGGCCAACCAAGAACTATGGCAAAAAATTGTTCTACAGAGTGTGTTGAAAGCACATGGCTAACTAAAAACATGAACCATTAACTTGTTGGCCATTGACTTTCAAAGTACATTTGTAAATTTTTAGATAAAAAAATATATATAATGCTTAAAGGAAGTTAATATTTAATATTATACCTGTCAGAATTGGATAATTACAACTATTCTGCACCAGCTTGTGTAACATGTTCAATTGATCCTAATGAAGTACCTTGCTCAATACATTGGAAGACATCAAATTATAAGACCTTACTGATGAAAAGGAAAACAAGTAATTTATGATGTCAAGGAAATGCTTTCAGAAACTTTTGAAATATCAGTGACTAACTTGTGCAATGTCAAAGAGAGACAAAATTTACTAAGCAAAGATAAAATGTAGCATATTTTCAGTAGAATAAGAGTAGTAAAATTCAGGCCAGTTTTCGATCTTTCCTTGCTATCATTTTCAAAAAATAACTATGATACATTTTTCTAGAAAAAAATGTCTGATTGTTTTCATTGTTTCATTCTGTTAACAAAGATGTCATATATTCCTCTCTCTGCATCACTTGTAAACCTTCTTTCATCAAGCATTGATCAGAATTGATAAACACAAAAATATGCAAGCAAATATTTACGATCAAATTATATACCTGAAGAAGGTGATTATGGAGCCAATCCAATGTTTTAGGAAATGTTGTTGCTGATACATTCACCACAGTCAACCCCTGAAACAGAAAACATCTTACAAGCATTCATAGCATATAATAATTAAACTTAGATGGTTAAAAGTTTTATATACTGCAACCAGTGAATCTGCTTTCCTATCAACTTCATATTAACTAGTTAATGAATTGGAGCGATTTGCTATATATAGATCATAGAAACTGTAATGGCCATGGAAATCAATAAAATAAATAACATCGCAAAAAATGTAAAGTATAGACATACTTGTGAGGTGAAAGAGCACAGGTAATCTCGTATGGTTTTCAAATTTTCTATAAGCTTATCTTTATCCTGTAAATTGAACAACAAAATTCAGAAACCAGCTCTGATAGATAAAAATCCAATTGAACAGATGTAGGTTGCTCTTATGGTTCTTTTTCCAAGGAGAAATATGGTTGGTTAACCACCTTTGCCTCAAGAGTGCCAAGTGTATATATCTGAGTTCTTTCAAAAGTTAGAGTACCTTGTCTGGGCATTTCTCGGTAAACGTGCGAGAGCAGATCTACTCCTCAAGTAATGCCTAAAAATATGGTAAGAAGTCTCACTACATTATTTCATGCGATTTATACGACTAAACAATGGAATATGATGAAAATACCTTCCCACCATGCATGACTGGGAACATAGAAATACATGCAGGTCAACTCTTTGACTAAAAAATCCCAAAGTTATACATACTACAAACTAAGAAAATAACCAATTATGAGGATAATTGTTACTTTCATAAAAGCTATGGACAATGAGACAAACCTTATGATCAAATTCAGCCATCTTCAGAACAATAGGCGCAATTATTGGCTTAGGACCTGACTTTTTAGTAACAATTTTTTTTGTCTGCCTCTATTTCTTTGAGAGAAACAGCACCTGCATGAGAAACTTGGTAGACATATAATTTCCCACTTTAGTATTCAAGTAAAACACAATACCTACTCATGCAAATATTATAACTTCCTCAGTGCATGTGACTCCAAGAGGAACTAAACAGCTTCAAAGTATTGCAAATAATAAAGACCAACCTTCATGCCCAGATGTGCTTCCAGCTAGATTAATGGATGCGACATTATTTGATACTGCATCAACTTGGTCCATAGATATTCCTTCATTTGAACTCAGAGTCCTGGAACCACCATGATTCTCATCATGACTACCTTCATTAGAATTTTCCGTTTGAACTGTAGCACTATCGTCTGGTGCCGCAGATGTTGAATTCATCCCTTTTATTTTCAGCTTGTATAGAAGCAGGTGATTTCTCATCGTCTACTAAATAAATGCTAGGGTCCAAATGAATTCACTTTCATCATCAAAATAAAAACAAAGAAAATGAGCTCACAACAAGTCCATAGGAGAAACATTTATTACTTCACAGTAAACTTGAAAAGCTGTATATCAATAAAATATACATTGACCAGTATAAAAGCTTCAATTATCTAATACAACATATACAGGGAAACATCCCCAAAATACATATCCATACATACCTCAATTATAATTGGGTTTCTATCCTTCATTGCTTTTTTCAAATGAACAGCCAAACCTAAAATAAGTTTGAAAGATGAGAATTTAAAAAATGTATGAGATCTCAAGCTACAAAGAACTGAGAAAACCTTTGCGAACAACTCTGCATTCTCTGCAAAATTCAGTTATTAACTCCTCCGATGAATTAAAGTCTCGCGTCCATACAGGAGTTGACGCCAATGGTGCACTATCAAACATAAGAAAATAATCATTCAGATAAGATATACAAATTTATAGGGTTTAGGTCCTCTTTGATGTTAACTTGATTACTCTTAACCAGGTCTCTTATGATATCATTATGAACAAATACTAGGTTTGACTAACAGGAGCTTAAAATCAAAGCTAAATACTAGTCAGCTTAAGAATGAAACAAAGAAATTCAGGACATACTCTGTTGATGTGCGCAACAATTTGTAAACCATATCTGTCTATTAGAGTCAACAACAAAAGGAATGTCAAAATCAGTTGTATATAATTCCAGTCAGCTACCCTCAATTGAAAGCCTAAAACTGTCCTTATTTTATATGACAGGAAGATTCAGGGTTATAGACACGATTGCTACCTGCAACACATTTGGTAGATTTAACCTCTGCGCAAGCTGGGTGGCAATAGTAGACTTCCCAACACAAGCAGTTCCACAAAAAAGGATTACCAATGGAACTCTTTGATGATGAAACCTTAAAGGAAGATAAAAGCAGAAATATGCTTCATTATTACTAGAACTATAAAATATCACCCTCAAGAGTCTTCTTTTTTTGTTTTTACATATCTTTTAAAAGCATTATCAAGTAAATTTTCTTCCACACACACACACATACGATGAAACAGATATGATGTACATTCAGCACATAGTAGGAATCAACAAACAATCAAAAGAAGCTATGATATTAACACAGGTACATGTTGTAGAAACAAAAATTATCTCCAATAGAAAGATTGCATACTAACCTTGTCATCATTTTATAACGATTAATGTACTCTTCTCCATATCCCTACCTCTCCATTAGCTGCACAACCAGATCTCTGTTAGAAATTTCTATTGATTAAATTACTACCATCATTTGGAAAAGCCAAGGACATCCAGCTATGATAACTTTATCCTAAATATAATGGAATTTGACTTCCTACTATTAAGAGACATGTAGTAAATAAACTTAGGTCCCATGTAATTATATTATTAATTTAAAACCATCTAGTAATAATAATAATAATAATAATAATAATAATAATAATAATAATAATAATAATTCAAATCAAAACACCAAGGACACTCGAAGCAGGGCAAAAATCATTGCCTGAAAAGCTACCCTAAGGATTCAAAATTCATCATCTTAACTATTCTAAAAAAATCAAACTAAACTGAAAAGAAGGTAGAGGAAAAAGTATACCTTGCTGGGTTTGTCGTCCTCAACAAGAAGTGGGGTTGAGGAAAGTTGTACTATTTCAGTGTCATCAAGGGTCGCTCTGGTTCTCGTTCTTTCTCTGTGAAATTTAACAGGGTGGTGATACTGATAGTTTGTTCCTCCGAGAATGTGGGGAGGGGCGGCAGACGCAGGGAGCGGCGGCGGACGCAGGGAGCGGCTGCGGAGGCAGGGAGCGGCGGCGTCTGATGCGTGTTGTGGCGGCAAAGGTAGGCGAACCAGAGATAGAGCAGAGGAAGAAGATGAGAAAATGGCGTTGATTGAAATTAATTCTATAAACCCTAGCATACCTCTCTTCTTCTTTGAATCTGAAACTAAAAGATAAAGGGAAAAAGTGTAAATAACAAAAGTTAAAGGGATCAATATCTATTTAATAAATTTTTCAAAAAAAAAAAACGGGGTACAAAAATGTAGGAGCAAGGAATCCATGGCCGAAACAATAATATTATTAATCCATGAGAATTAGCAGAGCTCTGACGAATGGATTTTTGTGTGGCTTAGAATTCACAATTGAAATCTCGTTGCAAGTATAGTTTCTAAACCAATCACTAATCCTTTCATACAAAAAGTTGTTTGTCACTAAAACAAACCCCTAAAATTTATAAACCGAAGTATTCAAACCTTGGGTCGTTCTCCCTAGGAATTACAATGAAGTGTCTTGTTATTGGTTATGGATTGTATTTTGGGGTTTTGGGATAAGAGACATGAAATGTAAATGACAATGAAAATAAACTAACACCTAAAAAGCACTTGGCAAGGTTGTGAGAATCCAAGAAACATATATGCACAAGGGCTAAGGACTAGCAAGTCTAATCCACAATTGAATTGAGTTATTAAATATTTTTACAAACTTGCATGAAGAATGATGATCATAGGTGAAAACATGTAATTGAGCATCGAACCCTCAACGGATGTGTTCGCACTCTATTCGCTCAAGTGTTTAGGGTTGATTCACTCAATTCTCCTCTATTTCATGCTTTCCAAGATTTGTTTTTCTTCTAACAATTAACATTTATTTCATGCATGCATACAAGTATCATGAGGTCTTTTCATTGGTTGTAATGGGGCTAGGGTCAAGGTAGGATGCATATTTGGTCAAGTGAGCTTGAAATTTGAATCTTTGATAAGCTTAAACTTCTCACCTAACCTATGACATCCTATACAATTAAGTTCTAACCTAACTACCCATTTCTCACTTTTTCACATACTCATGCATTTTCTTTTCATTTCACAGCACTTATGCATTGATCTTATTGAGCTTCACTTTGGGGCATTTTGCCCCCTTTTTATTATTTTTATTCTTTTTTTCTTTCTTTTTCTATTTTTTTTTCTTTTCCATATTATTTTTCTTTTTCACTTTTATTTCTTTTTCTTTTGTTTTTCTTATTTTTTTCTTTTTATATACAAGAACCTCAATGCATAAGATTTTACATTTGATCAATACATGAGTATATACCCAATTTCCAATATTTTCAATAACAATACAAAATACCCTTTTATTCACCCAATGTCCCAAGGTTCCCACACTTGAATGATACTCACACACACTAGCCTAAGCTAATCAAAGATCCAAATTAAGGACATTTATTGTTTTTCGCTTTAAGGCTAGTAATATGCTAAAATTAAGAATAAAAGGGGTTTAGCATAGGCTCAAAATTGGCTAACAATGATAGATAAAAGGTAAGGTCATTTGGGTAAGTGAGCTATTTGAAGCGATGGCCTCAATCATATAAGTGCATTCATACACAAAATAATTGACATAAAGAATCAAACAAATCAAAGATTACAATCATAGAAAGAGA
>NC_029791.2:88937266-88940296 GCF_000816755.2 Arachis ipaensis
CTCCAACACTTATGATGAAAAGAGAGAAAATAAAATGAAAGCTAAACTGAAACTAACTAATCAATTAACCAACTAACTAATTAACTAACTAAAATAAATGGTTATCAATGGTGTTTGGAAGTGTTGGATGAGGGGTAGGAGAAAGGAGAAGGAAAGAAATAGAAAGAGGAGAAGAAAAGAAATGTGGTGAAGGAGGGAAATCCGCGTGTACACGCGCATGCCGCGCGCGCGCGGATGGCTTATTTCGAGAGTGACGCGTACGCGTCATGTGCGCGAGCGCGCAAATAGGTTTGTGCCAAAGGCACAATGTTGGCGCGGCGCAGGCACAACTCTCTGGAAAAATGCATGGATGGTGGAACTTCTCAATCCACGCGTACGCACGCATGGCGCGCGCGCGTGGATGGTCGAAAATGCTGTAAGTGCGCGTACGCGCCATGTACGCGTACGCGTGGATGGTGCTCTGTTTTTCAAAATTTTTTCTATGTTTTTGCACCAATCCAATTCTTCATTCCCTTGATCCAATCTTTGCCTCCTAAACCTTAAATCACTTAACAAACATATCAAGGCATCTAATAGAATCAAGGTGAATTAAATTTAGCTATTTTGAGTCCTAAAAAGCATGTTTTCACTCTTAAGCACAATTAAGGGAGAAGTTATAAAACCATGCTATTTCATTGAATAAATGTGGGTAAAAGGTGATAAAATCCCCAAAAATCAATACAAAACAAACCGTCAAATTGGGGTTTGTCAACCTCCTAACCTTAACCTAGGAGGTTTAGTTGCTCACAGCTTACAGAAAACAATAGTAGTAATATGTCTATGCTTCTCCCCTCCTGGAAGGCATGATCCTCAGGAGGAAAGAAGTTTCTTATTTATAATCAAAATACTAGACCTAAAAGATGTTACTATTAATTAAAAATTACAAAAAATGTGATAAACTAAGCTAATGGGTGCGAAAATCCACTTCTGGGCCCACTTGGTGAGTGTTTTGGCTAAGCTCTGGGTGAATCCATGTGCTTAGACTCCTCTTGGGCCGTTGGACGCCAGGCTTTCTCCCTTTTGGGCATCCAAACGCCATCTTGGTCCTTTTGGGGCGTCCAAACACCAGGCAGGGGGTCAGATGAGTGTTCAACCCCCGTTTTGGGCCATCAATTCCAACGAAAAGTATGGACCATTATATATTGCTGAAAAACCCTGAATGTTAGCTTTCCAATGCCATTGAGAGCGCATCATTTAGATCTCTGTAGCTCCAGATATGCTCATTTGAATGCACAGTAGTCAGAATTTGACAGCATCTGCAATCCTTTCTCTCTGAATCAGGCTTTTCCAAAACTTGCCAGAATCACCCAAAAATCACCTAAAATCATAAGAAAGCCAAAAAAACTCAAAGTAGCATCCAAAAAGTGATTTTTGCACTAAAACCTACTAAAACATTATAAAACTTAATCAAATGTAATAAAAGTACTAAGGAAACAATGCCAAAAAGCGTATAAAATATCCGCTCATCAGGACTCTTGAGTAGTGCTTTGAAAGACTTATTCATGATAAGGGTCAACAGGAATGAGATTCCTTTGGGTGATTACGGGAATCACTTTTCAAAATTCAAACAAACATTAGGAGGGAAAAAAATATGAAAGCAAAATGAAAATGAAATAGCAAAAATGGTAAGAATGTATATGTATGCATGCAAAACAAACAAATAGAACTAAATATGAAGAATGCATGCAAAATAAAATAATCCTAAATGAAAACTAGAATATTATGAATGTGTAGCAAAATAAAATAAGATTAATGCAAGCAAGAATATCGAAAGAGAATTAGTATGAATGCATGCAAAATAACATGAGAATAGAGACGAAGAATGCAAGAATCACACAAATAATGAAACCATATGTAATTAAAGCATGCAGAGCAAACAAGTTAACCAAAAAGGAGAATAGATATATGAGAAATAGAAACATTGTAAACCTAAGGGAAAAAGGTGCATGCAACCACATACAACTTAAATGGATTCATGCATGCATGAGCTTAGGTGTGTGAGGAGGGCATGTGCCACACCAAACTTAGGTTTGGTTGTGGGGCCTTTGGAGGGAAGCCTATGAGTGAGACGCAGAGCCAGCCACGTGAAGCACAAAGGCTCCATGCGTGACTTGCAAGGACCTATACGTGAGGTGCATGAGTGGTGCACGAAATTCTAATTTCAATGGCGCCAACAACTTGGTACGCACAATTGTAATCTCAAATCTTTTTTACAACTTTGCACAACTAACTAGTAAGTGCACTGGGTCGTCCAAGTAATAAACCTTACGTGAGTAAGGGTCGATCCCACGGAGATTGTCGGCTTGAAGCAAGCTATGGTCATCCTTGTAAATCTCAGTAAGGAAGATTCAAATGGTTATGAAGTTTTGATAATTAAAATATAAATAAAATATAAAATAAGATAAAGTTACTTATGTAATTCATTGGTGGGAATTTCAGATAAGCGTTTGGAGATGCTTTGTTGCTTCTGAATGTCTGCTTTCCTACTGCCTTCTTCCAATCATGCGTTACCTCCTTCCATGGCAAGCTGTATGATCCTCTAGGATTATAAAATCAGCAGTGATGTAATAGCCTTCAACCTCCACCAAGACATCCTCTACAAGTCCATAAGCCTGTTTCCTTGAATTATCTGCCATCTCTAGTGAGATTCTTGCATCTTGCACCTCAAAGATCCCTAGTTTCTCCATTACAGAGAAGGGCATGAGGTTTATCCCTGATCCCAGGTCACACAGAGCCTTCTCAAAGGTCATGGTGCCTATGGTACAAGGTATTAAGAACTTTCCAGGATCCTGTTTCTTCTGAGGTAATTTCAGTTGAACCAGATCATTTAGTTCATTGATGAGCAATGGGGGTTCATCCTCCCAAGTCTCATTACCAAATAACTTGGCATTCAGCTTCATGATTGCTCTTGGATATTGAGCAACTTGCTCTTCAGCAGTATCTTCAACCTCTTTAGAGGAAGAATACTCATCAGAGCTCATGAATGGCAAC
>NC_029791.2:88943155-88952668 GCF_000816755.2 Arachis ipaensis
GTCGTCCAAGTAATAAACCTTACGTGAGTAAGGGTCGATCCCACGGAGATTGTCGGCTTGAAGCAAGCTATGGTCATCCTTGTAAATCTCAGTAAGGAAGATTCAAATGGTTATGAAGTTTTGATAATTAAAATATAAATAAAATATAAAATAAGATAAAGTTACTTATGTAATTCATTGGTGGGAATTTCAGATAAGCGTTTGGAGATGCTTTGTTGCTTCTGAATGTCTGCTTTCCTACTGCCTTCTTCCAATCATGCGTTACCTCCTTCCATGGCAAGCTGTATGATCCTCTAGGATTATAAAATCAGCAGTGATGTAATAGCCTTCAACCTCCACCAAGACATCCTCTACAAGTCCATAAGCCTGTTTCCTTGAATTATCTGCCATCTCTAGTGAGATTCTTGCAGCTTGCACCTCAAAGATCCCTAGTTTCTCCATTACAGAGAGGAGCATGAGGTTTATCCCTGATCCCAGGTCACACAGAGCCTTCTCAAAGGTCATGGTGCCTATGGTACAAGGTATTAAGAACTTTCCAGGATCCTGTTTCTTCTGAGGTAATTTCAGTTGAACCAGATCATTTAGTTCATTGATGAGCAATGGGGGTTCATCCTCCCAAGTCTCATTACCAAATAACTTGGCATTCAGCTTCATGATTGCTCTTGGATATTGAGCAACTTGCTCTTCAGCAGTATCTTCAACCTCTTTAGAGGAAGAATACTCATCAGAGCTCATGAATGGCAACAGTAAGTTTAGTGGAATCTCTATGGTCTCTATATGAGCCTCAGATTCCTTTGGTTCCTCATTAGGGAACTCCTTGGAGGCCAGTGGACATCCATTGAGGTCTTCCTCATTGGAAATTACTATCTTTCCCTCATCTACAGGTTCGGCCATGTGGGACATGTTTATGGCCTTACACTCTCTTTTTTTGATTCTCTTCTGTATTCCTTGGGAGAGTACTAGGAGGGAGTTCAGTAACTTTCTTACTCAGCTAACCCACTTGTGCCTCCAAATTTCTAATGGAAGACCTTACTTCAGTCATAAAATTGAGAGTGGTCTTAGATAGATCAGAGACTATAGCTGCTAAGTCAGAGTGGCTCTGCTTAGAATTCTCTATCTGTTGCTGAGAAGATGATGGAAAAGGTTTGCTATTACCAAACCTATTTCTTCCACCATTATTATTATTGAAGCCTTGATTAGGCTTCTGTTGATCCTTCCATGAGAGATTAGGATGATTCCTCCATGAAGGATTATAGGTGTTTCCATAGAATTCTCCCATGTAATTCACCTCTTCCATTGCAGGATTCTCAGGATCATAAGCTTTTCCTTCAGGGGAGGCTTCTTTAGTACTGCCTGATGCAGCTTGCATTTCAGTTAGACTCTAAGAAATCATATTGACTTGCTGAGTCAATATTTTATTCTAAGCCAATATGGCATTCAGAGTATCAATCTCAAGAACTCTTTTCTTCTGAGTTGTCCCATTATTTACAGGATTCCTTTCAGAAGTATACATGAACTGGTTATTTGTAACCATTTCAATGAGTTCCTAGGCTTCTACAGGCATCTTCTTCAGATGAAGAGATCCTCTAGCAGAGTGGTCCAATGACATCTTGGACAGTTTAGACAGACCATCATAGAATATACATATGATGCTCCATTCTGAAAACATGTCAGAAGGATACCTTCTGATCAATTTCTTGTATCATTCCCAATATTCATAAAGGGATTCACCTTCCTTCAGTCTGAAGGTTTAGACTTCCACTCTAAGCTTGCTCAACTTCTGAGGTGGAAAGAATTTGGCCAAGAAGGCATTGACCAACTTTTCCCAAGAGTTCAGGCTATCTTTAGGTTGTGAGTCCAACCGTGTCCTAGCTCTGTCTCTTACAGCAAAGGGGAAAAGCATAAGTATGTAAACCTCAGGATTAACCCCATTGGTCTTAACAGTGTCACGGATTTACAAGAATTCAGCTAAAAACTGATAAGGATCTTCCAATTGAAGTCCATGAAACTTGCAATTCTTCTTCATCAGAGAAACTAATTGAGGCTTAAGCTCAAAGTTGTTTGCTCCAATTGATGGGATTGAGATGCTCCTTCCACAGAAGTCAGAAGAGGGTGTAATAAAGTCACCAAGCATCTTCCTTGCATCTCCACCATTGTTGTTGGGTTCGGTCATCTCTTCTTCTTTTTTGAAAAATTCTGCCAGGTCCTCTCCAGAGTGTTGTGCTTTAGCTTCTCTTAGTTTCCTCTTTAGAGTCCTTTCATGTTCAGGATCAGGTTCAACAAGAATGTTCTTATCCTTCCTCTTGCTCATATGAAAAAGAAGAGAATAGAAAAGAACAGGAATCCTCTATATCACAGTATAGAGATTTCTTTATGTGAGTAGAAGAATAGAAGAGTAGAATAAAGAAGAGAGAAGATAAAGAATTCGAACACAGTGAGGGAGAGAGGGTTTGAATTATATGAAGAAGAGAAGTGTTAGTAATTAAATAAATAAATAGAAAGAGATGAGAGAGAGAATTCAAATTTTAAATTAAAATAAAAGGAAAATATTTTTGTTTTTATTTTAATTATTGGTTAGTATTCGAAAATTAAGAGAAGAAATAAAATAAAATTTGAAAAAGATAAGAAATAGTAATTAATTTATTTAGTTTTCAAATTTTAGAGAAAATATATAATTGAAATAGAAAACTTTTAAAATCAAACAAAAAGTCAAGTAGTTAACTGAAAAAGATTTGAAAATCAATTTTGAAAAGATAAGAAGTTAGAAAAGATTTTGAAATTAAATTTTGAAAAAGATATGATTAAAAATCATTTTGAAAAAGATTTGAAAAGGAAATTAAAAAGATTTGATTTTTGAAATTAAATTTGATTACTTGACTAACAAGAAACTAAAAGATATGATTTTAGAATTTTAAGATTGATCCTTTCTTAATAGGCAAGTAACAACTTGAAAAATTTTGGAATCAAAATATTAAATGTTAGTATTAATTTCGAAAATATGAAATAAAAATAAGAAAAAGATTTTGAAAATCAAATTTTAAAATTTTCGAAAATATTAAGAAGGGAATTGAAAAAGATTTGATTTTTTTAAAATATTTGAAAAGATAGAATTTTTAAATTGAAAATTTGACTTGACTAATAAGAAACAATTAAATTTTAAAATTTTATGACTAAATCAATTCAAATTTTCGAAATTTATGAGTGAAATAAGGGAAAGATATTTTTTTGATTTATGAATTTTGGATTTGGATCCTCTAAAGTTTGGATTTCACTTTAGAGAGTAAAGTGTGATATCTCACCATTGATTTCATAGGTGGGACCAAAAATAAATATGAAAGAAAAACTATTCAAGGATAGAAGATCACACTTTACTCTCTAAAGTAAAATTCAAACTTTAGAGGATCCAAATCCATGAATTTTTATGAGGAGAGAGAAAAACATAAAAAAATGATGCAAAACACAAGAAATTAAGATCAAAACTAATAATGCATGCAAGAACACTTTGAATGTCAAGTTGAACACCAAGAACACTTTGAAGATCATGATGAACATCAAGAACTTATTTTTGAAAATTTTTAAGAAAAGAAAAACATGCAAGACACCAAACTTAAAATTTGACACTAGACTCAAACAAGAAACATAAATTTTTTTTTGTTTTTATGATTTTATTAATTTTTTTTTTAATTTTTCGAAAATTAATTGGAAAAAGAGAGAATAAATAAATTCAAAAATTTTAATAGAAATTCCAGGAATCATGCAATGTTAGTCTAAAGCTTCAGTCTAAAAAAGATTAGACATGGCTAGCCAAGCTTCAGTAGAACATTACATACAACAGCCAAATTGATGGGAATCAACTAGCTCCTGTGATGAAAAAAGCATCATCTGAAACTCTAGAATTCATTCTTAAAAATTCTGAAGAATTTTTTTTTGAAAACTAAACATATTTTATTTTGTTCTTCAGAAAAAAAAGTTTATTTATTTTTTTTTGAATGATTTTTTTCGAAAATAAAAAAATAAAAACAAAAAGCTTAAAATTAAAATAAAATTACCTAATCTGAGCAACAAGATGAACCGTCAGTTGTCCAAACTCGAACAATCCCCCGGGTCGTCCAAGTAATAAACCAGCAAGTGTACTGGGTCGTTCAAGTAATAAACCTTACGTGAGTAAGGGTCGATCCCACGGAGATTGTCGGCTTGAAGCAAACTATGGTCATCCTTGTAAATCTCAGTCAGGCAGATTCAAATGGTTATGAAGTTTTGATAATTAAAATATAAATAAAATATAAAATAAGATAAAGTTACTTATGTAATTCATTGGTGGGAATTTCAGATAAGTGTTTGGAGATGCTTTGTTGCTTCTGAACGTCTACTTTCCTACTGCGTTCTTCCAATCATGCGTTACCTCCTTCCATGGCAAGTTGTATGATCCTCTCGGATGAAAACAATCCATATGCGCTGTCACCGCACGGCTAATCATCTGTCGGTTCCCGCTAGCGTCAGAATAAGACCATTGTCTTTTCGTGGTTTATCTTGTGCTTATTTTAAGGGATTTTACCACCTTTTCCCATATTTATTCAAATGAAATAGAATGGTTTTGTAATCCTCCCTTGAATTGTACTTAAGTATAAAAACATGCTTTTTAGGCCCTTAAATTGATGATTTTAATTTACTTTAATTCCATTCGATGCCTTGATGTGTTTGTTGAGTGATTTCAGGTTCATAAGGCAAGTATTGGATGGAAGAAATGGGGAGAAAAGCATACAAAGTGGAGAATGCATGAAGAAACAAAAATTAGAAATGCATCAATCGGCGCGCTCGCATACAAGGCGCGCATGCGCAGAAGTGATTTTGCATAGAGACGCGCACGCGCACATGCCGCATACGCACGGGTGAAGAAATAGCCAATTGACGCGCACGCGCACATGTCGCGTACGCGCCGATACTCTCACGTGACCCACTTAAAGGCAAAACCCTGGGGGCAATTTCTGAGCTGCCCAGGCCCAATTCCAACTTGTTTCTGAGTGTATTTCATGCAGAATTAAAGTCCAAGCAAAGAGGGAGCAATTAGTTAGTCAACATGAGCCTTTAGTTAGTTTTCTAGAGAGAGAAGCTCCCTCTTCTCTCTAGAATTAGGTTAGGATTAGGTTAAATTATCATAGATCCTTGTTTAATTCCTTGCTTTCATCTTGTTTCTTTTATAATTTCTCATGTCTACATCTTGATTTTCTTAGTTGTAATGTTAATTTCTCATTTTGCTCTCTTGTATGTTGATGAACATTGTTAGATCCAATTTTATTTTAATGCAATTCCATGTTTCTATGTTTCTTTTATGTTGATCTTGCTTGTTATTATTGGTTTCTCACTTATGAAAGTTATGGGTCTATTTAATTTTAGCATTTTGTGATGTTTACTTTTATTGCACATTAGGTGTTTGATATAATGCTTCCTATAGTTTTTGAGTAGTTCTCTTGAACCTTGGCCGAGGCTAAGGGGATTGAGTGATCTTGAGTCCTTGGGCTTCATTGAATTGGTAATTCTAGAACCCTTGGGGATCAATTTGATAACCGTTGACTCTAGCCTACTACTAAGTCAATTAGTAGCTAGGTTGGGACTTATGGATTGATGTTGATCAAGCCATTTGACGTACTCCAAGCCTAGGAGTAGACATTACGTACTTAAGGCTTTAGTGAGTAGACCTAATAAGCTCGGTTCCTTATAATTATAAATATTTGAATTGTTGACCAGGATAGTGATCTCAATTACCTACGTCTCAGCCAAGAGTCCGTTATCTTGCTTCCCTTAATTACTTGCTTGATTTACACGTTTGGTCAATTAAATTCTTGCTCATTTAATTTCTTGCCCTCTTATTAATCAAACTCCCCTTGCATTCTCAAAGCCAATAATTGACCACCGCATTGCCATCCTCGTGAGATGATCCGGAGTCTAAATACTTCGGTAAATTTTTATTGGGGTTTGTACTTGTGACAAAACCATATCTTAATTTGATGCGAGAGTTGTTTGTTGGTTTGGAGCTATGCTTGCAACGAAGTAATTCCTTTCTCTAAGAAGAAAATCTAGACCGACAACAATCCTTGAGCTTATCTCATTCACATAGATAGGTTGCATTTCATACTCTCTATCTACCATTCCTCTTCACTCTTTTAGTTCTCTTGAACTTAACATGAGGACATGCTAATGTTTAAGTGTGGGGAGGTTGATAAACCCCATTTTTAGGGTTTATCCTATGCTTAATCTAGTGGATTTTATCCATTATTCTCACACTTATTCATGTAAATTGCATGTTTTACATTTTCCTTCTTGATTTTGTGCTATGATTGAAAACATGTCTTGGGCCTTTAAATTGCTAATATTAATCCTCTCTTATTACCATTAGATGTCTTGATATGTGTGTTAAGTGATTTCAGAGTTTATAGGATAGGAATGCCTTAGAGGATGGAAAGGAAGCATGCAAAAGTGGAAGGAATACAAGAAACTGAAAGAACTGCTAAAGCTGTCCAGCCTTACCTTCTGGTACTAAATCGACCATAACTTGAGCTACAGAGGTCCAAATTATGCGGTTCCAATTGTGTTCAAAAGCTAACATCCGGGGCTTCACAATGATATATAATTTTCCGTAGCTGTTCCAAATATAGGTGATGCACACACGTGGATCACGAGCACACGTGACCTGGCAAAAATCTAATCCACGCTCACGCGTGGACGACGCTCACGCGTGGATGACGCTCACGCGTGACTTTGCAGCGACCTGTACGTATCAGAAATCGTTGGGGGCAATTTCTAGGCTGTTTCTGACCCAGTTTTTGGCCCAAAAAACACAGATTAGAGGCTATAAAGTGGGGGAATCAATTCATTTATCAATACAACTTTTATAATTCATAATTTTAGGTTTTAGATGTAGTTTTCTAGAGGGAGAGGCTCTCTTCTCTCTCTTAGGTTTTAGATTTAGGATATCTCTTAGGTTTAGGATTAGGATTTCTTCGTTTTCTTCATTCCAGGTTCAATGTTCCTTTAATTTAGTTTCTCTTCTACTTTTATTTGTTCTATTACTTTAGTTTGTTTATTTTCCCAATTTGATTTATGAACTCTCCATGTTAGATTTGATTTCTTTATTTAATGCAATTTGAGTTATTTTAGAATTATGATTGCTTTCTTCTATTTATGATATAAATAATTTGGATTTTTCCCCTTTTGGCTTTGGTTAAGTAATTGGTGACACTTGAGTTGTCAAACTCAGCTATTGATTGAAAATTAGAAATTGCTGATTGATTTGGATCCCTCTAAAGCTAGTCTTTCCACAGGAGTTGACTAGGACTTGGGAAATCAAGTTAATTAGTCCACTTGACTTTCCTTTATTTAGTAAGGGTTAACTAAGTGGGAGCGATAACAATTCTCATCACACCTGATAAGGTTAACTAGGATGGGATTTCCAGTTCTCATACCTTGCCAAAAGTTTTTCTAGTTATTAATTTAATTTTTTGCCAATTTATTTTCCTGTTCTCTATTTCAAAAACCCAAAAATATATCCTTTTTCATAACCTATAATAAATCATACTTCCCTGCAATTCCATGAGAGACGACTCGAGGTTTAAATACTTCGGTTATAAATTTTATTGGGTTTTGTTACTTGTGACAACCAAAGTTTTTGTAACTTTGTTGGTTTAGAAACTATACTTACAACGTGATTATTTTTATAAAATTCTTTACTGGCAGAAAATCAGTTCGTCAGCAATCCTAGAACTTCTCATCGAAAATGGATATTCATGCTTAACAAAATAAATAACTTAAACCATAAATCATAAATAGGGTTATTTTAGGGGATTTCTAACTAATATTAAATCACACCGCTGTATCCCACAGTCGTCACCAACCTAACCTCTGTGTGATCCCATCGCCACTGCCTACCTAACCTCCTCAGCACCAGACAATCACAGATAATACAAGCAAGTAAAACACAAGTAATATACATATATAGCAAGTAAAACAACTAGGAAATAAGTGTATGTGCCAGGCACTATATCTTCAAAACGATAGTGTGCCAGGCATTATATCCTTGGAATAAAAGCATGCCAGGCGCTATACCCTCGGACATGGCAGAAAGGCGACATCCGAAAGGATGTGTCGGGTTGGCATTTATAGACCGACAAGTGATATCACGAGCCAATAGGACAGGCATTCATCATGTGCATCTTCTATGTGTTTTGTTTGCTTTGCCTAATTTCATCTCTTGTTTAAATGAATAAATTCCAAGGATTCATTCTGAGGATATAGTGCCTAGCACACTCTTGCGAAAGAGAAGGAAAACAACAACAACATCTATTTCATCATAGGTACACTATCATTTCAAGGATATAGTGCCTGGCACATTATCCCCATCCAACAAGTCCATCGACCTCAAATCATCACCAGTCATCACCATTTCTCATCACAAATCATTTTCAATTAACAATTCTCAACATTCCAAGGATATAGTGCCTGGCACACTTTCCTTCGATATCCATCAAGCTCATAATAACCATCATCAGTTCTTAATTCCACAAGTTACCATCCATTCATAAGTTCTCAAGCCATTGCCAATAAAACACTTCGCTAGTTTACCCACAACTTCAGAAACTTAAGTCTCCGTCTTCTAAACTCATAACTAAAATACCTCTTTTTATTCACTTATTATTTTCTCCCCTGATTCCAAGCCTAAAATTGTTAAAAAGGTTTTAAGTAAGTGTTACAGAAGTTTGCAAGCTTGCCGGAAAGGTAAAACAGTTAAAAACAAGGTTTTCGTTGAAAAATAGGTAAGTGTGCGTACGCATAAGGTTGTGCACACGCACGCCCATAGGAATTTTCATTAAGTGTGCGTACGCATAGAGGTGTGAGTATGAACAGGAGTAAAAATTTCCAACTCTGCACATTCGCACAATGCGTGCAAACGCCCTCAACAGAGTGCACCTTCCAACGTGTGAGTGCGCACAAGGCTATGCGTGCGCACAGCTTGCAAAACTTAATTGGTTGTGTGCGCGCACAGTCTAACGACCCAATTTCTGGTACGTCATGATCATACTAGAAACTGAGCGCTACCAACTTGTCTTCCTAATTATTATCTATTATTTATTATATGAGCCTGGTTCGTTGTTAAAGGCGTAGTTATTTTTCGAGGTACTTTTTTTTAAAACATTTGTATTAATAAATAGAATCATTCATAATCAATTCAAAATTAATAACAGATAAAACAGGTATAAATAACCACACATAAATACATAACAAGCAGTTGACAATATTCGGTGATCCAGCCTTTATTAGAGTATAGACTTTTAGTTAGAACACCCCAAGATATAGCTAGATAATAACTATATACATATATACATACAACATCCCAGGTCCTGACCTGTTCAAGGAGTCCCTAAGCTGGCGCCCAGGCTAGCCTAGACTCTATACTCACCTAGTCCCTCTAAACTACTAAAGCGAGGGAAAGTACGTTCTAGGTCTTCAAAACTCAAGTCA
>NC_029791.2:88953471-88963689 GCF_000816755.2 Arachis ipaensis
TAATAACTATATACATATATATACATACAACATCCCAGGCCCTGACCTGTTCAAGAAGTCCCTAAGCTGGCGCCCAGGCTAGCCTAGACTCTATACTCACCTAGTCCCTCTAAACTACTAAAGCGAGGAAAGTACGTTCTAAGTCTTCAAAACTCAAGTCAGGTGGAACGTCATCAAAAGGTAGAACATCATCTACTAATCCTTTGCACGATCAGACATTGCCAAATGATATTTCTCTGGTACCTCATCAAGTAGCCACACAACAGAAGTCTCGTACACAGGATTTAGGTTAAAGTTCACGTACATACGGGGTGCAGACATTGGCTAGTCTCACAGTATATACATATAAATAGAGAACGAGATTCACCATAGACTCAGAAGACTACCTAGAGCAGAATCCTTTTCGCGAATGATCGTCAGCGAACTATGGAGGGGTACTCATGCTTCCATCTGAAGGGGGAAAGAGAGGGAGAAGGGGTAAGAACTGGGGAGTTCTTAGTAGGGCCGGGGTTATTAGTTAAGTTTATTAATTCTGTGTTGCTTAGCAGATAAATAGCAGAATACGGAGAAGCAGTAAATAGAAGATATAGATAAATAGAGAAAATAGAGAAAATAGAACACAAACAGAAGAATACAAGAAAATAAAACACAGACACAGTGGATAGAATACAAACAAAGAAAGCATACATTCAAACAACAATCATAACAGAAGAAATGCGCAACCAAGTATGATGCATGTCTGTCCTAAGCAGGCCATGATCTCATGTGTCGGTTTACACCCTGCATCCCGACATTACCCAGGAACTAGTCCTAGATATGGCTTTATCTCTGTAGGTGAACTTCGGCCTAAAGAAATAGCACCCCTGTAAGAGAACTTCGGCTTACAGGAATAATCTAAACACAACACAACAACTTTCTGTAGGTGAACTTCGGCCCACAGAAATAGCACCTCTGTAAGTGAACTTCGGCTTACAGAAATGGCACCCCGTAAGTGAACTTCGGCTTACAGGAATAGCAACTCTCTGTAGGTGAACTTCGGCCTACAAGAGCAACACCCTGAGATACACAATTGATATTCACTGTAGGTGAACTTGGGCCTACAAGACCTCTAGGGCCAACAGAAAAGCAGCAGATGAATATATAATAGGATATTATGCCACAAGGCTTAACTCGTTATTTTTACACTCTTTTCCTCTATTCTCTTTTTTATATTACTCTTTTCTCTTTGCCTCTTTGCTCTGCTCTGGTTACTCTTTTCTCTGTATCTCTTTACTCTGTTCTGATTACTCTGTTTAACATATGTATTTGAAGCTTATGTAAATTTTGGTATGAATAGTTAGCCTGTCCCAAGTATAGGTTCATTAAGTCTATACTGAAACAGTTTAACTTTTCATATAATACCTAACCCTAGGTGCAACTCAAGAACTAACTATGTTGCTCCTAGTTCGTTCACTAGTCTCTGTTAGTTTCTGTCATTAAAACCTCACTATCATGTTATTACCACTCCCTAAGTGTTTTATGAAGGTAATTATGAGATTCTACGCTTAAAGTTGTCTTTCTAAAGCTTTTACAGAAAACTGCTTTTTTCGCATTATTTTATTATTTTTATTATAATATTATTTTTAATTAAATATTATTATTTAATATTTTATTATTTTTTATTATTTTATTAATATATTTTCGAGATTTACCCTTCCTTACCCTAAAAGTTATATAAATTCACTTTTTACCACCCGTAACTTTTAATATTTCTACTTTAACCACCCTAACTTTCAGAAATTACAAAATAACCCCCAAACAAAAAAAATATTTACTTCCTTACAATTTTTATGAACTAAGAACTTTCTCTCCTTTTTCTCTTGATGACTTTTGGCCACAATGAGCAAATGAGGCAGCCTTGGGGGTTTTAGGGGTGTAGGGTGAGTTGTGATTGGTTGGCTTGGAGGTGGGTTAAAATAATATTAAAATATCTCAGGTGTATAACTACTAAAACTAGATATATTGGAACACTTGTAAAAACATCTCTAAAAATTATTTTCTGAGCTACTAGAATAAATGACACTAGTAACATATTTAATATGAGAATAGAACATGTATGATGAGGCCTTAGCATTGCTAAAGTCATCAGAGAGTGTTGGTGCTAAGCTGCACCAGTAAACTGTGAACCCGGTTAAACCGATTTCCTGTTTTTAACTAAAACAGACCAGGTAACTTTATAATATCATTCAACCATCTTCTAATACTAATATAATGATAATATTATACTATTATCTCTGTTCTCTCATGAATCGAGTCCGGTTCGTTAAACAGAGACTATTTACGAAAACTAGAATCAAAACTCGTAAACGATACGGTTCAAAAACTAAGTTCTTCGTGACTATGTCATCGAGCTTGCCTCAAAAGAGAGGTTCTAGCTTAAGGATGACATAATGATAATGAGGATTGAGATGATTGATAATATATCAGAGGTGTTCCCTTTAGTGATCTTCAGGAGAAATTCGTGCATTCAGAAAAGATATCGCGTACTCAAAAATTGGGGTTGTTACACACAGAGCGTGCTAGCGCTCCCAACAGCAGCCATATCCCCATGTGTGCGGACGCACAAGAGTGTGCGTGCACAAAAACCAAATTTTGGACACCAACTTTCAATGATCATATATTTCTCTACAAAAATCATTATCTTTATTTTGTTACAAAAATCATTCAATTTCGAAAATCGTAGCTCAAGATATGATCCGTCAAAGTTAGCCCAAAACTCATTTTTACCAAAAACCTTAAAAACTCAAATTCACTAAATCTCTCAATTCAACACCAAACTACTTATAGTCCAAACAATACCAAAACAACACAAAGGTTCCTACCACTCATTTCTCAAAAATCAACCATTCAATCATCTAAATCATTTAATACTCACCTCATCCAACTTTAAAATTCAACCTAAATTCACATCAAATTTCCTCAACCACCATCTAATATCCACATCAACCACAAGATCCTAAAATCCAAAATCATCGTCAACATATATCATAACACATCATAATCATCAATATCCTTTAATCCAAACCATCACAAATATTTGACATTAACTTATTACCATGAATTCTTATAATCCTCATTATTCATCAATATAAAAAATCACCAACAATACTTATCAACACCAAGCATCAATTTATCATCATCCAAAATTCATAATCCATATCATTTATCAACAATATCAACACTCTCCTTCAATTACCAACAATATCAATATTCATCATTAATCATCAACCATATCAACAAACCCACATCAACAATAATAAATCACAACATTCATCATCAACCTTCATAGTCATTAAATACCAACAATCAACATCAAAATTAATATATTCCATATCTCAAAACTCTATATCATCATCACCACCATACAACTTATCTTCAAACATCAAAGTTACATACAATTAGACATACACCCAAACATCCAATCCTATCTTAAGGTCAACTAGCCTAAGGTTCACGAAACATTAAATATTACATAAAGAAAACCAAAATCATACCTTGGCCAATTTCTAATATGCTCAAAGACCAAACTTGAATCCAACAAGCTTACACCATGCTCCAAACCACCAAAGCCAAACCAAAAGCCACCACCAACTCCAAAAACAAGCTTCATACATACAACATAACCATGCATTATCAACTAAAGCTCACACTACATCAAATTACAAGGATATAGAGGTTCCTTACCTTATTCAATGGTGATTGGGGTAAAGCCCGACAATTACCCGCTACTAGAGATCACTTAAACAAGCAAAATCACAAAATATACTCAAAAGCTCTAACCCAAAAACGCAGAAATTTAGGGCTGGAAACTGGAGCTTGAGTTTCGAAATCTTACCAGTAAAACCTAAATAGAAATGAAGAGCTCATTGAGAGCTTCGCGTGGCCACAAACAGCTCGTCAATCGGAGCTCCGTAGCTCAAGTTATGGCCAAAAGAAGGAGGAGGTGAATAGTGCACTCTCTTCTTCCTCTCTTCTTTCTTTTAGCGCCCTTCTCATCATATTAGGGCAAGAATGAGCTGAATGCTCATTAATATAGCATATAAATGTTGGGCCTTGGGCCCGGTTTAGGCCCAGTCCAACTCGTTAGCATTTTTAGCCCATTTGGCCCACTTTGGGCCAAAACCTTTAAGATTAACGCCCGTTTGGTTTGATAAGTTAAATTACAAACCAACAAGTTAACAAAATCATATAACCTACTTTCCCTTTTAAATCATATCATTTAACCAAAAAGTTCCGACCTAGTTTCAAAACTAAATCATTTAAACCAAAGGTCCAAACCAAATTTGAAAATCATTCTAAACCTCAAAAACTTTTTCAGCATGATTCAAGACTATACCAGTTAGAAACTGAAAATCATAGTTAAAACCACAAAAGCATCAATCGTTACTTTCGTTGCCACTAGTGCTAAGCCGTACCCATCAACCGATATGCCGTAAACTCCACGAACTGGTCCTCTTGAACATGTTGAGCTCGAAACACATTGTCTAGGTTATTCATCTTCACTATCTCTCCGTGAATGTGATCGACCTCATCTGTGAGTTGCCATTCGAGTTGTCTTCCCAAGCTAAACAATCGATATTGAGGTAATCAGTCTCAATATTCTGAGCTCAGTGCTTCAATTATCCCCAAAGGCACTCACAAACAAGCATGCTATGCATATCAAGCAGAACCTAAATAGCATGAAAGAAAAACGACCCAGAGTGTGCAACAAAGCACAATCGGTCTATCCCTCAGGCTCACGAGGACAAACCGCTCTAATACCACTATATGTTACACCCTAATTATCCTAAGCCTTACCTTTAGCCGTAAAGCAAAGGTTAAACAAAGGTTACGACAATTCTAAAGCTTATACATATTTATATAGAAGGAAATAATATATTCTAGAAGACCGATGAAGGATTAAGCTAAAAAATAGAATTACAAAAGCGCAAAATGTTCACACGAAGCTAACGCTTAAGATACAAGGTATAGATGCAAGAGAATAGAACATACATAGATATAAGAGTATAATAATTATAAGGAACTAGCCGCAGCTCACGGAGTTTAAGCCGACTAGTATATACAGTCATACAGAATTTTCAAAAGTAAAGCAGCTTATACAAAGTACCTCTCTCAAAGTAAGCCTCTAAGGCAATATAAACACAAAAGTGAGAGAACTAGTCAAGTGCCCAAAATGGCAACAAAAATGGAATAAAGTCCTCCGCTCTATCATTATCAAACAACTCACCGAGGTGGGTTATGACCTGCATCTGAAAAACAACAACAAAGTATGGAATGAGAACCGGAGGTTCTCAGTATGGTAACAGTGCCCAATATATAAGATGTAACATTTCGGGACGCCAAAGGCAATCCTAGAACTTCACATCGGAAATGGATATTGATGACTTGCATCATCTACCTCTTTCTCTTATCTAAAAGGACCATAAAAAGAGTGTAATCTTGTTCAATCAATGCAATTTCATGAGTTAAATGGTGAATATTATGGTACATTGATTTGAAATGAGTTTCTGTTGAATCACAGGTGAAAAGAGCAATAAAAGAAGAAGGAAGCAAGAAAGGGAAGTTGGGCGTGTGAGTAGGACGTGCCACTTGGTACAAATGCCACCAAATTGTATGGGCGTGGCACGCCAGCCAAAGGGCGTGACACGCTAGTTAGTAAATCTAGAGAAGAAGTCCATGGAGCTTTCAATGGGCATGGCAGGCCAAGGCCAAGCGTGGCACGCCAGGGAGATGACGCACAATGGGCGTGGCACGCCAAGGCCAGGCGTGGCACGCCAGTTATAAACTCCAGAGAAGGGATAATGGGCTTTAGTATGGGCGTGGCACGCCAAGGCCAGGCGTGGTACGCCAACCATAAATTCCAAAGAGCATTCTTGAAGGTCCATAAGGGACGTGACACGCCAGGCTGGGCGTGGCATGCCAACTCCATCATCTACAATGAGCGTGCCACTTGAGGTCGAAGGCGTGGCATGCCAATACATTTGAGCAGAGGAGCATGGAGGAAGCACCAACAAGGGCGTGCCACTTGAGACTTATGGTGTGGCACGCCAAGTCAAGAATGAATGGGCATGCCACTTGGGTTCTAGGCGTGGCACACCAAAGCTTGAAGAAACTCGTCCTCATAATGGGCGTGCCACTAGAGATCGAAGGAGTGGCATGCTAGTTCATTAGTCCAGAGAGGAAGAATGCAGCTTCTACAAGGGGGCGTGCCACTTGAGATTGAAGGCGTGACACGCCAGCACAAGCCCCCATGGAAAAAGATGATTGGGTGTGCCACTTTGGACTTTAGGCATGGCACGCCAAGGCAACATGAAGAGGGGTGTGCCACTTGATGATTGAGGCATGGCACGCCAATATCACTTTCACCAAGGGCGTGCCACTTGGGACCTAGGCATGGCATGCCAGTATAGTTGACCAGAGAAGAGAATGAAGCCCTCATCAAGGGCGTGGCATGCCAGTTTAACATTCCAGAGAAGAGGTGGAAGAGTTCACTAAGGGCGTGGCACACCAGACTTGGGCGTGCCACACTAGTTCAAATTACCAAAAGAAGATGATCATGCTTTATTGAGGGCATGGCACGTCAGACCTGAGAGTGCCACGCCAGTTCAAGTATCCAGAGAGGAAGAAGAGAAGAAGGCTATATGGGCGTGCCACTTAAGCTCGAAGGCGTGGTATGCCAGGCTAGTTTCATGAGAAGGGCATTCCACTTGGAAGCCAGGCCTGGCACGCCAAGCCAAGTTGAGAAGCTGGGTGTGACACGCCGCTCACACGCCAGGCACATGGTTCATTTTATGAGTTTTTCCTCTTATTTTCAATTGTAATTTTCTTTTTCTTTTTGTAACTTTTAATTTCTAGTGCTAGGAGTAGTATAAATATCCCCTAGGAGCACTGAAAAGGGGGTTGGCTAGTAGGTTAGAAAGTTGGGTTGATAGTTTAGTTTTACTTTTACACTTCACTTTATCTTCTTCCATCTCTTGTACTTTTCTCTAAGCTATGAGTAGCTAAACTCCCTCTAATTAGGAGAGGGAGCTCTGTTGTACTTGATGGATTAATGATAGTGAATTTCTTCTTCTCTTCATTTTCTCTTTGATTTTCTAGAAAGAATTTCGTTCTTCATGTTAGTGTTCAATCATCTTGAAAAAGAGGTTGAATGCAAAAGGGGTTTCATGGGAACCTTCGAAAAGGAAGCATGTAACCATGCTTGAAATCCCTTCTCACACTTGAGTAGATTTGGGTTTTGGGATTGGATATGGTGACATGAAATCCACCCATTATTTGGATCTGTGAGGATGTGTGGTATAATCAGGGACCAAGCTTATCTCTCTTCATGAGCAATTAGACCAAGGAATTGGCGGATTATCAAGATTTGAGAGATTGAATCACCAAGGGATTGGGGTTCAATCAATCATAATTTTCAAGAGGTCAATGAGTTGCATGATTGAAGAAGAGATGATCTAGATCTAATCCAAAGAGAGCAATATCTCCCATCCCAAGGAATCTTCCTTATTCTTATCTTTCCTATTCTTTATAGCTTTCTTTAATTTCTGCTATTACTCATTCCCCATTTACAATTCAGTCATTTATGTTCTAGCACTTTACATTCTTGTTATTTACTTTTCTGCACTTTATTGCTTTTCTTTACCTTTAAGTCATTTACATTTCTGCTAATTTAGAATTCTGCACTCAACAATCTCTATTGCTTAGCTTGATGATGAGTCCATATTTGATAATATATTTTGACTCAATTTGAATGGATTCTAGCACATGAACTCACACTTAAGCACCAAAATAGAATACTTTTGTGTTTTGTCCCCAATTTGATCCTAAATGTGAAAACATGCAATTTTGTGCTTGAAATGATCAATTTAATTCCACTTTTATTCTATTTGATGCCATGACATGTTTGTTGAGTGATTTAAGGTCTCAGGGGCAAGAATGGATAGCCAACAGTGGATGAAAGCATGTACAAGTGAGAAAACATGAAGAAAATAACGAAAAGCACACACGGCGAAGTGTGCGTGCACACAAGAAGGAATTTCCATGTGTGTGTGCGCACAACCACCTGTGCATATGCACAGGTCCCTGCACATGGTTGCATTAATGAAACACGTACTTTGTGATTTTTTAGGCCTCTTGGCTCATTTTGGAAGGCTTGGATGCTGATTTTGGATGCTATATGAAGGGGAATTCAACACATATGAAGGTATTAGCTATTATTAGGACTTAGACATAATTTTCCATAGTTTTACATAGTAGGAGTAGGAGTTGTGTAGATTAGGGAGAGCTCTCTTAGGATTTTTACTTTAATTTCCATTGTATCATTTTATAGCAAGCTTTAACATTGGATTTTGCCTCTTGATGACAAGTCATCTTAGCCTAGTTTCACTAGCCTTTTTCTTTTGTTTTCAATTGAATTATGCACTTTCTTGAGCCAAAAGCAAGCCAATTGGGTAGATTTTCATGTTTCCTTTGATTTAATCAACCATGTATGAATTCATGCTATTTCATGAGGTTTTATGCTATAATTGTCACATATTATGAAAGAATGAATATCTCATGATTTTGAGCATAGCTTTGATGTGTTTGGTTGATTAATGATAGGTGAAGAAAGCTTGGAGAAAGGTTGATGCAAGAAGGAATGGCTAGGAGGAAGAGAGAACAAAAAGTTTGAGCAAAAGTTTGCCTCAAACTTTAGCTCAAACTTTTGGATTAATTGAAAATGAACCAGGAAGCAAAAAGCTGGACCAAAAGTTAGCCTCAAACTTTTGGGCTAACTTTTGGGCAAAAGCTGGAGCAAAAGTTAGCCCCTAACTTTTACTCCAACTTTTACTCAAGCTTTCATGATTCCAACCCGGTTCAATTCGGTTCTTCTCCAAACTCCAAGAGCAATCAACCAAGGCCTCTATCAACCCAATTCCATCAAGAGAAAAGGCCCAATTGAAGGCTTTAAGACCATTTGAGGAAAGTGTATAAATAGCATAGGATTTAAGTTTTTAAGGGAGCTTCCCTTTTAGTTTTTCAGAATAGCTTTCTTTTGAGTTTTGCGGAAAGCTCACTTTTATTTTTCTTAGCATTGTTGTTTAATTGAAGAGAACTTGGGAGGAGAATTGATCTCTCTTCTTCCTTGTTCTTGACCAGCACTCTTTACTTTTCTTGTCTTGGATTTTGGGTGGAGAATTGAAGAAATTCCGTTTCAATCTCACCTTGGGATCTTGTTTAATTTTCTGCTTAATTGAATTTCAGTTTCGGTTACTTGCTTCTTCATCTACTTTCTTTGCAATTTACAATCTCCTTTGCAATTGTTCTTGTTGGATCTAGGAAGGCATTGAGATCTAGACTTGGTTTTCTAGTCTCTTGGGTCCTGAGATCTGAATTCCAATTTTACATCCTCTGTTTACTACTTTCATGCTCATTTTACTTTTCTGGTTTAGATCCGATTCAATCCAAGTCTTCTTCTATTTCTCTGCTTGTTGCAATTTTACATTTCCTTGTTTAATTTCTGCAAATCCAAATCCCCATTCCCTTTACAATTCAAGCCATTTACATTTCTTGCACTTTAAGATTTCGCAATTTACATTTCTTGCGTTCTAAGTTTCTGCCATTTAATTTCTTGTTCTTTAAGATTTAGCACTTTAATTCCTGTTCTCTTTAATTTCATGCCAATTACCCATTCCCTTTACTTTCTATGCAATTTAAATTCTGCAAATCACAAATCTCTCAACCAAATCTTGATTCGCTTGACTAAATCAACCACTAAACTAAAATTGCTCAATCCTTCAATCCCTGTGGGATCGACCTCACTCCCGTGAGTTATTATTACTTGATGCGACCCGGTGCACTTGCCGGTTAAGTTTGGGTGTTTTGGAGAAATTCGTTCTTTCCGCGAAAATATCCCATCAAGTTTTTGGCGCCGTTGCTGGGGATTGATTAGATTGACAATGATTAAGTGAGGTGGTAATCTAGATCAAGCACTTTTTATTTTCTGTCCTTTAATTTTCAATTAACCCACTAACTGTTTGAATATTTGCTTAGGCTAACTAAAACTTCATTCTAGCAATAGATTGAAGTGTCACTGGTTTGTGTGTTTCTTATGTTCTGCTTGTATGTCAGGTACAAGAAGAATTACACCCATCTTTCATGAACAAGACGAAAGAACTCTTAGACGGTTAAGAAGAGAAG
>NC_029791.2:88964263-88973789 GCF_000816755.2 Arachis ipaensis
TACCATCCATACCATCCACCACCCACATCTCATAACCCACCTCAAGTATCACCTGAAGCCCAAAGAATCACTAACTTGGAGGCCGTGATAGACAAAATGTTGAAACACCAGGAAATGACAACCAAGAATCATGAAGCATCCCTAAAGAGCCTAGAGAGACAGATGGGGCAAATCTCAAAGCAGATTTCTCTTGAGAGACCCTCAAGCTCTCTGCCGAGTGACACGATTCCAAATCCGAAGGAAGAATGCAAGGCGATACAATTAAGGAGTGGGAGAACATTGATGAGCAATAATGACACTATAAAGAAGCAAGCAGAGAGCAGCAAAAGTGCAATAGAAGATGAAGAGCAAACAAAGGCAAATGAAGCCAAGGATCAAGTTGTGATGCCAAGCAAGAGAATTGAGAAACTCAAAGAGAAAGACAACCAGCCACACGGTTCAACAGAAGTGACTCAGGGACAGCAGCAAATAGGAAAGAGCATCACACCTCCACTGCCATATCCCCAGAGGTTCAACAAAGAAACCAGGGACCAGCATTTTCACAAGTTCCTTGAAACTTTCAAAAAGCTGGAAATCAATATTCCTTTTGCTGAAGCACTTGAGCAAATGCCTCTGTATGCCAAATTTTTGAAGGAGCTTATCAACAAGAAAAGAAGTTGGGATGAGAAGGAAACCATACTGCTCACTGAGGAATGCAGGGCTTTGATTCAAAAAGGGTTTCCCCCTAAGCTTGAAGATCCAGGGAGTTTTTTGCTACCTTGCACCATTGGGAAATTAACCATCACTAAAGCAATGTGCGATCTAGGAGCAAGTATCAACTTAATACCATCCTCCTTGGTAAAAAAGCTACATATAGAGGAAGTTAAACCAGTACAGATATCTCTAAGTTTGGTGTGCCTTCAAGCACACCAAACCAGTGTTGCAAACATTTTCATACTATATGCTTAGCATATGACCAAACACTAAGTTTGGTGTTTCTCTTCTCATAAAAAAAAATCATGCATCAATGATCATACATTATCTCTTATTGAGACTTATCAATTAAAAAGAAATCATAGTCTGTGATGAAGGCATCAATTATGACTTACCACTAGCATCTCACATTTACCCCTTAAGCAAGATACAAGTTTAGTGTTCACCAAACTTTGATGCACGGATTTAGGGACACAATTGATCCTTCATGAAAAAAAAAAAAGAGAGAGAAAAAGGAAAATTATGATGAAAACATTTCTTATAAACATTTGACCAAGAATGACATTGGGATTTCAATTTCACTAGTTGGAGGGAGAACCACATATTTTCAACTATATGACCAAACATTAAGTTTGGTGTCCTCCAAGGAAAGTCACAGTTCAAATGGATATAAGGAATGATGATTCATATAGTGTTAATGAAAAGAAGCACTATTGCCACGGTTTGATATAGCTAATGTGTGTTGTCTTGTTGTGATGACTAGGTGGTCAAAGAACACTTTATGAAAGAGACAAGACAAAGGAAAGCGTAGCATGAGGACAAAATTTCATCACATGCCTCAAAAAGAGAATCTGCCACTCCTTGAAATGATCACGGCAGAGACAATTGAAGAAGGAAGTTTTGTCTTCATTCATCCTTACATGCACACCTTTGATTCACATAGTATCTAATTGCATCCTAGCCCTTCATTGTTCATTTAAATGACATACCACCTCCAAGCCATGCATGTGACCGAATCCTTGCACTCCAACCATTTAAACCTCCCTTCATCATTTCTCATCATAACAAGCTCGGCCTCAAAATTTCATCTTTCTCCAAGACACACATCAAAATCTCTAACAATCTTCACACTCCCTTTAACCTCAAGAGTCTCAAACAACCAAGTGATCATGGCCTCTTCCTCAAGAACCAAATGAAGAAGAGGGAAAGATCCCATGGTGGAGGAGAGCACCCCTGAATATGACCAATGGAGATTCAAATCTCGGTACCATCAGATGCAAATTGAATGGATGAATGAGAAGAAGATATATCCAGAAATTCCACTCTTGCTGCCGGACGATGGATGCCAAGAAATGAAGGACAAAATTCAAAAGAGAAGGTGGGAGGAACTCATATCACCAATCACCCGAATCAATGCTAATATCATAAGAGAGTTCTATGCCAATGTCTCAAGGCTTGACATGAGTGAGGCGCCAACATACAAGAGCTATGTGCGGGGAGTGGAAGTAGATTTTAGCTCGGATGCAATCAAGAAAGTCTTGGGACTAAAATCAGTTCGCTTTAGTGAACCGGGATACCACCAAAGGGTAAATGGTGATCCGGATTATGATGGGATTGCTAGAGATATTTGTATGGAGAACACAGAGTGGGAAGGAGATGACAAGAATAAATACAAGTATTTGAAGAGAGTTAACCTTACGCCGGAAGCAAAGGGATGGTATGAGTTGTTGAAAAGATCAATTCTGGGCACAGTAAACACCTCAGAAGTTAACAAGAATAGAGCTATTATGTTGCATTGCATAATTGTGGGAGGAGAGGTAAAAGTTCATGAAATTCTGGCAAAGGACATTCAAAAGCTTGCTGAGAAGAATTCGGCCGGATCTTGGTTGTACTATCCAAGTACCATTTGGAGGTTGTGTGCAAAGGCTAAAGTTCCAATGGAAGAGGAGAATCCAATGTGGTTAAGCCAAGGTGTAACGACCCAATTTTCAGTACGCCTAGGACATACCAGAAACTGAGTGCTACCAATTTGTCATCCTAATTATTATCTATTATTTATTATATGAGCCTGATTCGTTGTTAAAAACGTAGTTAGTTAGCGAGGTACTTTTTTTTTTGAAAACATTTGAAACAGAATCCAGAATCATTCATAATCAATTCACAAATAATAACAGATAAAACAGTTATAAGCAACCACGCATAAATACATCACAAGTAGCTAACAACATTTAGTGATCCAGCCTTTATTAGAATATAGACTGTTAGTTAGAACACCCCTAGATATAGCTAGATATTAACTATATACATATATATACATACAACATCCTAGGCCCTGACCTGTTCAAGAAGTCCCTAAGCTGGCGCCCAGGCTAGCCTAGACTCTATACTCACCTATTCCCTCTAAACTACTAAGCGAGGGAAAGTACGCTCTAAATTTTCAAAACTCAAGTCAGGTGGAACGTCCCCAAAAGGTAGAACATCATCTGCTACTCCTCTGCACGATCATATGTCATCAAAGAGCGTCTCTCAAGTACTTAATTGAGTGGCCACATAACAGCAACATCGTACGGAGGACTTAGGCTAAAGTTTGTAGAAAAGCGGGGTGCAGACGTTGGCTGGCCTCAAAGTATATACATATAAACAGGTAACGGAGTTCACTCTAGACTCAGAAGACTATCTAGAGCAGAATCCTCTTCTTGCGAACGGTCATCAGCGAACTATGGTAAGGTACTCTTACTTCCATCTGAAGGGGAAAGGGAGAGAGAAGGGGTAAGAACTGGGGAGTTCTTAGTAGGGTCGGGGTTATTAGTTAAGTTCATTAATTCCGTGTTGTTTAGCAGATAAATAGCAGAATACCGAGAATCAGTAGACAGAAGAAATAGATAAATAGAGAAAATAGAAAGCAAAACACAAACAAAAGAATACAAGAAAATAAAACACAGACACAGAGAATAGAATGAAAACAAAGAAAGCATACATTCAAAAACTTTCTGTAGGTGAACTTCGGCCTACAGAAATAGCACCTCTGTAAGTGAACTTCGGCTTACAGAAATAGTGCCCCTGTAAGTGAACTTTGGCTTACAGGTATCACAACTCTCTGTAGGTGAACTTCGGCCTACAGGAGCAACACCCTGAGATACACAATTGATATTCACTGTAGGTTAACTTTGGCCTACAGAAATATCAACTTACTGTAGGTGAACTTGGGCCTACAGGACCTCTAGGGCCAATAGAAAAGCAGCAGATGAACATACAACAGAACATCATACCACAAGGCTTAACTCTTTATTCTTATACTCGTCTCCTTTATTTTCTTTGTGATATTACTCTTTTCTCATTATCATCATTCATTATCATTCCCATTATTCATCATCACTTTCACATTCTTATGCAGTACTTCTTTCTTTCTCTGTTCAATCATACTTTACAGACTTTACATCTTTCACTTTATCTTTTTACTCTGCTTTGATTAATCTTTTCTCTATATCTCTTTACTTTTCTCTGGTTACTCTGTTCTCTGTGTTTTCTCTACTCTGCTCTGATTTTTCTGCTTAACGTATGCATTTAAAGCTTATGTAAATTTCGGTATGAATAGTATGCCTGTCCAAAGTATAGGTTCATTAAGTCTATACTGAAACAGTTTAACTTTTCATATAATACCTAACCCTAGTCGCAACTCAAGGACTAACTATGTTGCCCTAGTTTGTTCACTAGTCTCTGTCTGTTTTTCTGTCGTTAAAACTTTACAGAATTTTCTTTGGTTTTTATCTTTTCTTTAACTTTTTATCTTTTCTTTATATTTGCCTCACTAATATGTTCTTACCACTCCCTAAGTGTTTTATGAAGGTAATGATGAGATTCAGCGCTTAAAGTTGTCTTTCTAAAGCTTTTACAGAAAACTGCCTTTTCTGCATTATTTTATTATTTTTATTAAAATATTATTTTTAATGTGTATCGGAACAATCGTAAAAACATCTCTAAAAATTATTTTCTGAGCTACTAGCATAAATGACACTAGTAACATATTTATTTTGAGAATAGAACATGTATGATGAGGCCTTAGCATTGCTAAAGTCATCAGAGAGTGCTGGTGCTAAGCTGCACCAGTAAATTGTGAACCCGGTTAAACCGATTTTCTGTTTTTAACTAAAACAGACTAGGTAATCTTATAATATCATTCAAGCATCTTATAATACTAATATAATGATAATATCATCCTATTATCTCTCTTCTCTCATAAATCGAGTCCAGTTCATCAAACTGAGACTATTTACGAAAAACAGAATCAAAACTCCTAACCAATATGGTTCAAAAACTAGGTTCTTCGTGACCGTGTTATCGAGCTTGTCTCAACTAAGGTCCTGAGTTAAAGATAATATAATGACAATGAGGATTGAGATGCTTGATGATACAGAAAAAGTATTCCCTTTACTGATCTTTCGGAGAAATCCGTGTATTCAGAAATGATCTTGCGTACTCGAAAATCGGGGTTGTTACATTCTACCCTCCTAAAAGAAAATTTTGCCCTCAAAATTTAACATGCGCATAAGAAGTTATAGTATTATCTAGCACAAACAAAACCATAGTGTGGTACTCACCTCGAGTGGAAGAATTATATGCATTTGTGTTGCCAGCAGTTACGGTAAAAACCCTTCCTTGTTGTTTTGGCCTTGCTGGATCTCGAACAAACCTCCTTGGGCAAATCCTAGCTATGTGTCCAGGTTCTCCGCAAGCATAACAATGGTTTGTCCCATACTGACATGGTATGTTACCATGATCTTTCCCACACCTTGAGCATACTGAAATATCCTGAATTTCCTAAGGTTGACCTCTTTCTTCCTCTCCCAGATTATTGTTGTCGTATTTGCCATTGTTACGAGCGAGAAAGTTACCATTTCATTGATTCCTATTTTGGCGATGGAACTGACCACTGAACTTAAAGTTACGACCTTGAGGGGCTAGATCTTGAATAAAGTATCTTCCTGAGGTTTCCTTACGATCTGCTCGAGCTATCGCCACCTTTTTCGAACATTCTTCCACTAGTTTACTTTTATTCACCAGTTCAGCAAAATTTCTTATCTCTAATGGAACTACTGAACTCATCAGATCCTCATGAAGGCCCCTTCAAACTTCAAACACTTCCATTCTTCAAAGTCAGCAGGATTCCCTTGGCAGATCTTGGAGAAACGGCACAAGTCATCAAACTTACGGGCATATTCTGCAACAGTTGTGTTACCCTGTTTCAGCTGCATAAGTTCCATCTCATTAGCGTCACGAGCTGCCCTCGGAAAATACTTCTTATAAAATTCATCCTTAAAAGTATTCCAAGGAATATCGCCTTCATCTTGTTGCAACAGTCGCTGTATCCCCTGCCACCAATGCTCAGCTTCTCCTTCCAGCATATAAGTAGCAAACTCCACGTGTTGGCCTTCTGGAACATGCTGCGCTCGCAGTGATCATTCAATAGCTCGAAACCAGTTGTCAGCATCAGTCGCAATGAGTGTACCTTTAAACTTAGGCGGTTTAACCTTCAGAAAAGTCGCAAGGGTCATAGGTCTTTCAAGATGCCCTAAGTTATTCTCATCATTCCCACTATCTTCTCCATGTTCATTCTTATTCCCGTTTCTCACCCCAAGACTTTCAACAGCCCTAGCCGCTACTACTGCAGCCTCACGCACTGCCTCAGCTACAGGTTCCACCGGCACCGGGGTCACGATCATCGGAGCAATCAACGGAGTGTTTCCTTCAGTAACGGGAGAAATCCCTTATTATAAGGAAGCCAAAGATGTTCATTCTGATTACAAGGATGGCTTGTTGGAGATGTATAGTTGGATGTATAGTAGAAGTGGCCTTCCTGGGACAGGAGGCGAGAGTATGTATGTTCACATTTATCAAGTAGCACAGTAAGCATCTTCAATAGCTAATCATAAATCAAATTCAGCACCTGGAAAAGCTACTAAAAGACAATCATCGAGCCATCGTCCAACCTGCGAGCTGAATCAAAAGTGGGTATGCGAGTTTCCCCATAGTCTAATTAAATAAAAAATGGGATTTAGGAGAAGGGAGGGCCTTGTTAACACCATGGTTTTTGTAGATGCGTTACCCACATCGGGGATAGCGTTCATGGTAATCATAAACGTCTCCTGTTCCCTCTCGTAGTTAACATTAGGAATTCCTTCCCGTACGCCTCGTCTCCGTGAACCCATTGTAGTCTTGTTCACACCAAACAATCATTGTTAAGGTGATCAGTCTTAACACTTCAAGCAAGTGTGAACATTCCCAGAATGAAAACACAGAGACAATCATGCAACACATATCACATAGATATCCTATAAGCATGAGACACACAAGAGAGTATGCAATGAAGCATAGTCAGTCCACTCCCCAGGCTCTACTGGGAACGAACTGCTCTGATACCAAATTGTAACGACCCAATTTTCAGTACGCCTAGGACATACCAGAAACTGAGTGCTACCAATTTGTCATCCTAATTATTATCTATGATTTATTATATGAGCCTGATTCGTTGTTAAAAACGTAGTTAGTTAGCGAGGTACTTTTTTTTTTTGAAAACATTTGAATTAATAAACAGAATCATTCATAATCAATTCACAAATAATAACAGATAAAACAGTTATAAGCAACCACGCATAAATACATCACAAGTAGCTAACAACATTTAGTGATCCAGCCTTTATTAGAATATAGACTGTTAGTTAGAACACCCCTAGATATAGCTAGATATTAACTATATACATATATATACATACAACATCCTAGGCCCTGACCTGTTCAAGAAGTCCCTAAGCTGGCGCCCAGGCTAGCCTAGACTCTATACTCACCTATTCCCTCTAAACTACTAAGCGAGGGAAAGTACGCTCTAAGTTTTCAAAACTCAAGTCAGGTGGAACGTCCCCAAAAGGTAGAACATCATCTGCTACTCCTCTGCACGATCATATGTCATCAAAGAGCGTCTCTCAAGTACTTAATCGAGTGGCCACATAACAGCAACATCGTACGGAGGACTTAGGCTAAAGTTTGTAGAAAAGTGGGGTACAGACGTTGGCTGGCCTCAAAGTATATACATATAAACAGGTAACGGAGTTCACTCTAGACTCAGAAGACTATCTAGAGCAGAATCCTCTTCTTGCGAACGGTCATCAACGAACTATGGTAAGGTACTCTTACTTCCATCTGAAGGGGAAAGGGAGAGAGAAGGGGTAAGAACTGGGGAGTTCTTAGTAGGGTCGGGGTTATTAGTTAAGTTCATTAATTCCGTGTTGTTTAGCAGATAAATAGCAGAATACCGAGAATCAGTAGACAGAAGAAATAGATAAATGGAGAAAATAGAAAGCAAAACACAAGCAAAAGAATACAAGAAAACAAAACACAGACACAGAGAATAGAATGAAAACAAAGAAGGCATACATTCAAACAACAATCATAACAGAGGAAATGCGCAACCAAGTATGATGCATGTCTGTCCTATGCAGGCCATGAGCTCACGTGTCGGATTATTTTATTATTTTTATTAAAATATTATTTTTAATTAAATATTATTATTTAATATTTTATTATTATTTATTATTTTATTAATATATTTTCGAAAATTTCCTTCTTTTAACCTTTTAGTTTATAAATTCACTTTTTACCACCCGTAACTTTTAATATTTCTACTTTAACCACCCTAACTTTCAGAAATCACAAAATAACCCCCCAAACACCAAATTAATTACTTCCTTGCCCTTTTATGAATCAAAAAGGTGTTCTTCATTGTTCTTCACCACACTCAAAGTGTTCTTCATGTTCTTCATAAATTCTTCAGATTCTTTCTCTGTTTTTACCCGTTTTTCAGTCTTTTCAGCAACCAATTTTTACTATAATTCATAATAAATTAGCAGCCACTAAAACCCCATCTTTTCTACATGGTTTCAACACAAATTGAACCTCAATTTAAGCTTAGGGTTTCGTTTTTCCAGCTGCCCAAGAACATGAACTTTAAAGCTTGAATTTCATCAAATTTCATCAAAATTTCACCAAAATTTCAACAAGAATTACTCATATAAACAATCAATTTCAAGCATAACCAAACCATATCATAATCACACAACTTGACACTAGTAACATATTTATTATGAGAATAGAACATGTATGATGAGGCCTTAGCATTGCTAAAGTCATCAGAGAGTGCTGGTGCTAAGCTGCACTAGTAAACTGTGAACCCGGTTAAACCGATTTTCTGTTTTTAACTAAAACAGACTAGGTAATCTTATAATATCATTCAAGCATCTTATAATACTAATATAATGATAATATCATCCTATTATCTCTCTTCTCTCATAAATCGAGTCCAGTTCATCAAACTGAGACTATTTATGAAAAACAGAATCAAAACTCCTAACCAATACGGTTCAAAAACTAGGTTCTTCGTGACCGCGTTATCGAGCTTGTCTCAACTAAGGTTCTGAGTTAAAGATAATATAATGACAATGAGGATTGAGATGCTTGATGATACAGAAGAGGTATTCCCTTTACTGATCTTTCGGAGAAATCCGTGTATTCAGAAATGATCTCGCGTACTCGAAAATCGGGGTTGTTACAAAGATGCAAGATATGAAGTCCAAGCCGACTACAACATAAATAGTCAAATCAAGCTGAACTATATTAGAGAGCATCTGCACAACATGGATCCAGCTTTTCCAACTTTTGATGAATTCTTCTAAAGGAGAAGTGAGATAGAAGTAAGCAATGCAATGAAGCTTGAAGATAGAGTAGAGGAAGCAATGAATAGAGCTGGTTTCTGGCGGGATCAACAGACAACAGACATGGACAT
>NC_029791.2:88973853-89026905 GCF_000816755.2 Arachis ipaensis
AATATCTCATGATTTTGAGCATAGCTTTGATGTGTTTGTTGATTAATGATAGGTGAAGAAAGCTTGGAGAAAGGTTGATGCAAGAAGGAATGACTAGGAGGAAGAGAGAACAAAAAGTTTGAGCAAAAGTTTACCTCAAAATTTAGCTCAAACTTTTGGATTAATTGAAAATGAACCAGGAAGCAAAAAGCTGGACCAAAAGTTAGCCTCAAACTTTTTGGCTAACTTTTGGGCAAAAGCTGGAGCAAAAGTTAGCCCCTAACTTTTTGGCTAACTTTTGGGCAAAACCTGGAGCAAAAGTTAGCCCCTAACTTTTTGGCTAACTTTTGGCATGAAAAACACTCCCTGGATGAGCAAAAGTTTGCGCCAACGTTAGCCCCTAACTTTTTGGCTAACGTTGGCACATGAAAAACACTCCCTGGGCTAGCAAAAGTTTGCGCCAATGTTAGCCCCTAACTTTTTGGCTAACGTTGGAGCCATGAATAAGCAAGGGGAGGCCAACGTTGGAGCAAAAGTTAGACCCCTAACTTTTGCCCCAACGTTGGTATCAGCAAGGAAGGGTGCTGATGTGAAAAGTTGGAGCAAAAGTTAGACCCTAACTTTTACTCCAACTTTTACTCAAGCTTTCATGATTCCAACCCGGTTCAATTCGGTTCTTCTCCAAACTCCAAGAGCAATCAACCAAGGCCTCTATCAACCCAATTCCATCAAGAGCAAAGGCCCAATTGAAGGCTTTAAGACCATTTGAAGAAAGTGTATAAATAGCATAGGATTTAAGTTTTTAAGGGAGCTTCCCTTTTAGTTTTTCAGAATAGCTTTCTTTTGAGTTTTGCGGAGAGCTCACTTTTATTTTTCTTAGCATTGTTGTTTAATTGAAGAGAATTTGGGAGGAGAATTGATCTCTCTTCTTCCTTGTTCTTGCCCAGCACTCTTTACTTTTCTTGTCTTGGATTTTGGATGGAGAATTGAAGAAATTCTGTTTCAATCTCACCTTGGGATCTTGTTTAATTTTCTGCTTAATTGAATTTCAGTTTCGGTTACTTGCTTCTTCATCTACTTTCTTTGCAATTTACAATCTCCTTTGCAATTGTTCTTGTTGGATATAGGAAGGCATTGAGATCTAGACTTGGTTTTCTAGTCTCTTGGGTCCTGAGATCTGAATTCCAATTTTACATCCTCTGTTTACTGCTTTCATGCTCATTTTACTTTTCTGGTTTAGATCCGATTCAATCCAAGTCTTCTTCTATTTCTCTGCTTGTTGCAATTTTACATTTCCTTGTTTAATTTCTGCAAATCCAACTCCCCATTCCCTTTACAATTCAAGCCATTTACAGTTCTTGCACTTTAAGATTTCGCAATTTACATTTCTTGCGTTCTAAGTTTCTGCCATTTAATTTCTTGTTCTTTAAGATTTAGTACTTTAATTCCTGTTCTCTTTAATTTCATGCCAATTACCCATTCCCTTTACTTTCTATGCAATTTAAATTCTGCAAATCACAAATCTCTCAACCAAATCTTGATTCGCTTGACTAAATCAACCACTAAACTAAAATTGCTCAATCCTTCAATCCCTGTGGGATCGACCTCACTCCCGTGAGTTATTATTACTTGATGCGACCCGGGGCACTTGCCGGTTAAGTTTGGGTGTTTTGGAGAAATTCATTTTTTCCGCGAAAATATCCCATCACCTCTTTAATTGTAAGTACTCTTTAATTCCTCTTTAATTACATTGTCTTTATCTTCAATTTCTTTTGGTTCAAGTTTCTTTGTTCATATTTGCAAATTTGAGTTTCTTGAAGTTTTGATTGATGAATTTAATGTTTCATGTTTTCTTTATGTTTGTTGGATTGTCTCTTGAAGATATTGTTGATAGTTGGTTATAGTTTTCCATTTTTCCTTGCAATTTTCCATGTTTTACTTTTATGCACACAAGGTGTTTGTGAAAATGCCAATTATGGATTTTGAGTAGATTTTCACACCTTGGCTTGGGATTTGAGTTCCTAGGATACTAGAGTCATAATGTCCGACATTTAGTGGTAATTCTTGGATAGTTAATTGACTCTTGTTTCCATTGACGCTAGCTTTTTATAAACTAGTTTGGTAAGTTGGATAGAACTTATGGATTAAGGTCAATTATGCTTGCTTGACTTACTCCTCGATGTTAGGGGTTAATTAGGTGAGATTGACTCATCATAATTATCATAGTTGTGGTTATGGCAATGATAGGATTCCTTGGATCCTCTCTTTCCCAAGTCAAGGCTCTTTATTGCATTTATATCATTTTCACTAGTTTTGATCTTGTTTTCTCTTTACTTGCATTAATTCCCAATTTTGCTCATTCCTTAGTTCTTTGATTTCTTAGTTCTTTTAATCTTTTGTTCTTTGATTGCAAAACCCTTTTTTGCCTCCACAACCGAAAGAGTAACATTCCAATTGCATCCTAGGGAGAACGACCCGGGGTTAAAAGACTCTCGGTTATTATGTTTCGAATTTAAAACATTTGATTGGGGAATTCATTGTTGGTCTAGACTATACTTTCAACGAGAGAATTCTATTTTGTGAAAATCTAAATCAACAATAAATCTCTCTTTATCAAATTTGGCACCGTTGTCGAGGATGCAATTGAGTGCTATCTTTTGGTTGTTGTAAATATGTTGATAGTGTAAATATCTTACTTTTTGGTTGTTTCTGTTAATATCTAGGTGTTTGTTTTTTCTTGTTTGTTGATGTCTTTTGTTTTTATTTTCTACTTTCCCTATGAGCTATCACCCTTGTTGCTTGGAGCTTGATTGTGAGTGTTTTGTAGGGTGTGATGAATTTCCAATTAGGATTGCTTCATGAAATGGGAGAATCAATTTAAGGAGGAACCAATTGCGTATGAGCAACATTCATGGCAAACACCCCCTTTATACTACAATGAGCCAAACTTTCCCCTTTGTGAATATCAACCCCAAAGATATGAGAGATACCCCATACACAACCCTCAACCACCAAACCTTCAACCACCACCCTAGGCACCTCCATGGAATCAAGGTACTTATACAGCTTACCATCAACCATATGAACCGCCACACCCGTATACACCAACTCAATTCCCTTATCCACATGACACACTTTCTAACTACACAACCTTTCTCCTAACCTTTGAACCTTCTCTTCCATCAAATTGTGAAGTTCCCCAACCCTTGCCCCAAGAATAACAAGACCTTTAAGCATTCTTTCGAGAGCAAGAAGGGTTCCGAAGGACACAAGGGAAGTCCATGGCTACCATAGCCGAGGCGGTGAACCACTTAGCCTCACTGCGCTCAAGCAATCAAGACATTTCCCTTGAGGAATGTGGAGGAGCAAGGAAGGAGTGTAGAGAGGAGAAAAACATGGAGCCTCAAGGGAAAGAAGAAGAGCTAGGACAAGAATTGCAACATAAGGAGGAAGGTAGAGCTAGTGAACTGGAAGAGGTAAATAGAGAGTTGAGGGAATTTGATCAAGAAATGGATTGCATCAACAATGATTTTTTGTCCACCTTGGTCAACCACCTCAATGATCTAGGAGAACTCTTATCTCTTGAGTATGAGAGAGATAGGGAAGAGCTTGAAAAGAGTTGTGATGAAGAGGTTATCACCCAAGAAGTGGAGGCATACATACAAGGGTTTACAAGAGTGATTCCAACCCAAGGGCAATTTGAGTGGGTAACAATTTCTTCCATAAGCTTCATAGGCCCATACCAGCATGCTCTCTTGGAAACGGACCACCAACTTAAGGTGCTTCTTGGGGTGTTAAATGGTGAAGCAATGAGTGTTGGTTGCAATAGGAATACAAGCTATAAATGGTGCAAGATACAATTAGGAGGATTCCAAGGTTTGAGTGAGTGCTTCAAAGGTTCTTGGAGAGGTTGTTCATCCAAGGGTACAAGTGAAAGTCAACAAGAGGATGATAGAGGAACCAACGTGTGGGATCCAGGCATACATCTCTACAACCAACAATTTTGGATCCCAATTGTTTGCCTGAGGTTGCTTGAGAGCTTGATGTACTTTGCATGGGATCCCGAAGGAGAGTTGATGAATGGATTTTTGACGGTTTAGAATTTCACAAATGAAATCTCGTTGCAAGTATGGTTTCTAAACCAATCACTAATCCTTTCATACAAAAAGTTATTTGTCACTAAAACAAACTCCTAACTTTCAATCCTTGGCTTAAATAGCATCGTAAATGAGTTGGATTGGGCCCACAAGGCTTTAGAATTCGTTGGCCACGTTTTGCTTTAAGTGAACTAGGTGGCAGCAACAGCGCGTGCGCGTACCTTGCGCGTGCGCGCCACCATACGTGTAGCAACTATGGCAAATCTTATATCGTTTTGAAGCCCCGGATGTTAGCTTTCCAACCCAACTAGAACCGCATCATTTGGACCTCTGTAACTCAAGTTATGGCCGATTAAGTGCAAAGAGGTCGGCTTGACAGCTTTCCGGTTCTTTCATTTCTTCATGAGTTCTCCAACTTTTCATGCTTTCTTTCTTCATTCCCTTGATCCAATCTTTGCCTCCTAAACCTTAAATCACTTAACAAACATATCAAGGCATCTAATAGAATCAAGGTGAATTAAATTTAGCTATTTTGAGTCCTAAAAAGCATGTTTTCACATTCAAGCACAATTAAAGGAGAATATACAAAACCATGCTATTTCTTGAATAAATATGGGTAAAAGGTGATAAAATCCCCAAAAATCAATACAAAACAAACCGTCAAATTGGGGTTTGTCAAGAGTCAAAGACCAAGCTTGGATGGAGATTCAAGAAGGAGTGGAAACACAAGCCACCCTAGCTAGAGTCTCCTCAATAAGTCCAACTTAAGGACTATAAACCAAAGTGCTAGGTGGGAAACACCCCACCATGGTAACATCTTTCTTACCCTTTCTCTTTGTTTATAGTCTTGATTTATTTCATTTTTTGTTTATCTTGGTTAGCTTAGGATTGGTTTAATTTTGAGTTTAGATAAGTTGAATTGCAAATGGATCATGATTTTGTGATGTTTTGAATGTTTTGGGGTTGAAATGTTGAGTGAGTTAAGGCATAACACCTTAGAAATGAAAGAAAATTTTTTGTGAAATAGGACATCTGTGCGTACGCACCTTGTTGTGCGTGCACACACAACTGCTATTTTCACCATCTGTACGGCCGCACTGACGTGTGCGTCTGCACGCCAAGTTGCGGCCCCTCTGGTAGGAGCGCTGGCTCAGCCTGTGCACCTGCACACCCAACCCTTTTCTCCCCTGTGTGTGCGCACGGACCAGTGTGCGCATGCACACATGATCCTCGGTAAAAAAAAAAAAAGAGTCTTGTGCATGCGCACACACTCGTGCACACGCACAAGTCTTGACACCCCCTCTAGCGGCAGCACTCGTACGTCCTGTGCGTATGAAAGCCCCCGATTATTGTTGGTATGTGTACCACACTTTCCTGTGCGTACGCACGAGTCGCGGTCTGGGCAGTAATGAGAAAAGCTACCCTGTTGTGCCACTCTTCACCTCCTTTCTTCTTTCCTTCTTTTCTCTTCTACCACCCCTCAACCCAGCCCAACCCTTCTCCCGCCGACCACCACCGTCGCCGTCCGACCACCGCCGGAGCCGCTGGAACCGCCACCGCCACCATCCCTCTCTCTTTCTTCTTATCTCTCTCCCTCTCTTTCTTTTTCGTATCTCTTTCTTCGCTTTTCTTCTTCTTCTTTTCTCCTTTTTCTTTCTCTTATTTCTTCTTTCTTCTTTCTTTTTCTTATCTCTTTCTTCTCTTCTCTGAGGAAGCTCCACCGTCGTGAGCCTCGCAGTGGCTAACACAAGTGCCATTGTTACCTATCTTTTTCTTTTCTATCCTTAATCTTTTTAGTTTTCTTATTTTAATCTTATTTGTTATGTTTAGTTTCGTGCTTGATTTTTGGTTTCTATATTTAACTTTGGTTATTTAGTTTAAGTTAGCTTAATCATTTATTTGTTTGTTGCATTGCAAGTGTTCAATTTTGATTTGTGGGTTATCGATGCTTGAATTTTTACTTGACTTGATGAATATGTGCAATGCACTCCATATGTTTGACATATTGCCTGAATGAACTTTTGTTTAATGCATGTGTTGTCGCGACCATATGTGTTAGACTATATCCTTGTTTGGCATTCTAATCAAGAATTGTGCACCTTTGAATGGTTATATTTTCGATAATGTACTTGTTGTTTATTGCTTTGGGTTGCTAGTATCAAATTGATATGCAAGAGTGACATTTTATCTCTTATTTGGTGCGATTTTTAACAAGTACATGTTGAATTTAGTGAATTGAATGGAATTGCTTGTTCATCGTGGTTTTTAAGTCAATATAATAACATAACAAGGTATTTGTTCTTTCTTAATACTTTGCATTTTTTTAGTTGACCTGACTTGATTCCTATCAAGACTTGTCACTTTTTGCAACAAACACCTTAACCATGTCATTATTTGCTTATTCCTAAGGATGAATAAGTAATTTTCTTTTCATCATTGAATTGGTTATTGCTTGTGTGCCATTTCATTAATTTTGCACTTTGACTTGCACAACTTCAATATCCAATTTTTCCTCAATTCAATTCACTCTTGTAGTTGCCTAAGTTTGCTTGTGTTTAATTGATGCTCATTCATTGCTTGCATCTTAGGCCATTTAGTTTAGGAACTCATGCTTATTTTTTTATTGTATGGATGCCATTTTAAGCAGCCGTTGTGTGTATTCCACACCACTATGTAAACCTCCTCAATTAGATGCTTATCGGCTTCTTACTTTACCCTTTCATGCTACTTGCCCTATGATTCTTGATATACTTTATTCATTCTTTTTTAGGATAAGACATAAAGGCAAGGAGCTGGGAGAGGAGGAGGATACTAAGGATGGAGATGCCGAGCATACATTAGACTTGGGGATATCCACACAACCCGAGCCCCTGCATCTGCCAACCGAAGGTGGAGGAACTTAGAGACATTCTCCCCAGATTATGTTCGTGCACGGAGGACCGTGCACCGCTTAAGTGTGGGGGAGGATTCGTCCTTTTGGGGTGTAAATTCTCTTTACCGAACACTTTGCACTTTATTTTTGTTTCTTTTTATTATGTTTCTTGTAGATATTTAGAGTGCATTTGTTTGTTGCATTGCATTTTTCTTCTAGTATATATATCTTAGCTTATGCATACTTCATTTCTAGTTATTGCATATTGCATTTTTGCATCTTTTTCTTAGTATATATTTTATAGATAGATGTTGTGATTGGATGATGTGAATAGTATTGCACCTAGTTTAATTTTGTCCTAATTGTTCATGTTAATTTTTGGATGTTGAAAATTAGGAAGAACTAGGGAAGTTTTTGAAATTGCATCCATCGCATCATACATACATATAGGAAATAATTTTGGTGAAAAACAACAAAGATTTCCTAGAATTTTGTTTCAAGGGCATTCTATTGAATTGATTGAGATAATTGTTTTCAAACTTGCTTGAATGATTTCTTTATGGAACATAGAAGACTAAAGAACAAATACCTTGTGAGTATTTGAGCCTTAATGAGTGGTTGCATATTTTAACCACTATTTTGTTCATTGTGTGCTATATCTCTTCTATGATTGTGATCTTGGTTTTGCTTGATTCTTTATTTCTGATGTTTGATGTCTTGAATGCATTTAGCATGATTGAGGCCATTTTTAAATTAAACTCACTCACCCATATGGACTTACCCTTGTATTTACCCTTGTTAACCACTTTTGAGCTTTTTAATCCCCTTTGTTCTAATTGTTAGCACATCACAACCCTAAGCGGATAACCATGAATTACCTTGAATTGCATCTTTGATTAGCTTAGGTTGAGGAGTGTGTTTCATTTAAGTGTGGGGGGAATTTTGGAAAACATTGGTAGTCAATGAGAAAGTTTGTATTGGGTATGCATTGAAAAAAAAATTTGGAAAATGGGTGTGAATTCATGTATTAATTTGCTTTAACCATATGCATTTATCATAGAAAAAGAAAAAAAGAAAAAAAATTATATGGAAAAAAATAATAAGAAGGGACAAAGGTTGCCCCAAAGAAAAGAAAAAAATGAATAAGAAATGCATATGTGGATTTGGATGAAAAAGATGCATGAATGTGTATAAAAAGGGAATGGGAAGTTAGGTTGCGTAATTTGTGATCTGGTTGATATAGGTTGAGTGAGATACTTGAGCTAATCAAAGATCCAATCATTTTAGTCCACTTAGCCATATCTATCCCACCTTGACCCTAACCCCATTACAACCATATGAAGTCCTCATGATAACTGCATTCATGCATCACTTGTTGTTGATTGTTAGATGAAAAGCAAATCCTTGAAAACATGATTAGAGGAAACTTGAGTGAATTGACCCTAAATACCGAGTGACTAGAGTGTATACGCACCAAGTGAGGGTTTGATCCCTCAACTGTATGTTTCCATACTTCTTATCATGTATTCTTGCAAGTTGCTTCATTTTGATGAGTTAAATCAATTCTTTAGATTTTTTATTGCATTGGATTATTTCTTTGCTTGGCCCTATTTGTCTATAGACTTGCTTGGAAATTTGATTATTTGTTTTCACCAAATCGATGGAATACTATAGATAGATATATAGGTATAGATAGTATATACATACTTGCATGCATATAGGTAGTTGCATTTAATAAGTTGATTACCACCTTTTTGATCATTCTCCTTGTTTGTTTAGCATGAGGACATACTACTGTTTAAGTGTGGGGAAATTGATGAGTCCATATTTGATGATATATTTTTACTCAATTTGGATGGATTTTAGCACATGAACACACACTTAAGCACCAAAATAGCATACTTTTGTGTTTTGTCCCCAATTTGATCCTAAATGTGAAAACATGCAATTTTGTGCTTGAAATGAGCAATTTAATTCCACTTTTATTGCATTTGATGACTTGACATGTTCGTTGAGTGATTTCAGGCCTTAGAGGCAAGGATGGATAGCCAAAAGTGGGAGAAAGCATGTACAAGGGAGAAAACATGAAGAAAACAAGGAAAAGCACACACAGCGAAGTGTGCATGCGCACAAGCATCTGTGCGTGCGCACAACCACCTGTGCGTACGCACAGGTCAACTTTCAGCAACATTTGTGCATACGCACAGGTCCCTGCACGTGGTTGCATTAATAAAACATGTGCTTTGCGATTTCTGAGGCCTCTTGGCCCATTTTAGAAGGCTTGGATGCTATATGAAGTGGAATTCAACACATATGAAGGCATTAGCTATTATTAGGACTTAGACATAATTTTCCATAGTTTTACATAGTAGGAGTAGGAGTTGCGTTCTCTTAGGGTTTTTACTTCAATTTCCATTGTAGCATTTTATAGCAAGCTTTAACTTTGGATTTTGCCTTTTTCATTGTAAGTACTCTTTAATTCGTCTTTAATTACATTGTCTTTATCTTCAATTTCCTTTGGTTCAAGTTACTTTGTTCATATTTTCAATTTTGAGTTTCTTGAAGTTTTGATTGATGAATTTAATGTTTCATGTTTTCTTTATGTTTGTTGGATTGTCTCTTGATGATATTGTTGATAGTTGGTTATAGTTTTCCATTTTTCCTTGGAATTTTCCATGTTTTACTTTTATGCACACAAGGTGTTTGTGAAAATGCAAATTATGGATTTTGAGTAGATTTTCACACCTTGGCTTAGGATTTGAGTTTCTAGGATACTAGAGTCATAATGTTCCATATTTAGTGGTAATTCTTGGGTAGTTAGTTGACTCTTGTTTCCATTGACGCTAGCTTTTTATCAACTAGTTTGGTAAGTTGGCTAGGACTTATGGATTAAGGTCAATTATGCTTGCTTGACTTACTCCTGGATGTTAGGGGTTAACTAGGCGAGATTGATTCATCATAATTAGCATAGTTATGGGTATGGCGATTATAGAATTCCTTGGATCTTATCATTCCCAATTCAAGGCTCTTTATTGCATTTATAGTATTTTCACTAGTTTTGATCTTGTTTTCTCTTTACTTGCATTAATTCCCAATTTTGCTCATTCCTTAGTTCTTTGATTTCTTAGTTCTTTTAATCTTTCATTCTTTGATTGCAAAACCCCTTTTTGCCTCTACAACCAAAAGAGCAACACTTCCAATTGCATTCTAGGGACAATGACCCGAGGTTTCATTACTCTCGGTTAATTATTGATTTGAAAATTAAACTTTGATTGAGAGGATTATTTGTTGGTTTGGACTATACTACCAATGAAGAATTTGTTTTGCTAAATTTCCGAACCATCATAATCCTCTTTATCACTTGACTAACTCACCCATTGATTAAAGTTGCTCAATCTACCAGTCTCTGTGGGATTTGACCCCACTCATAGTGGGTTATTACTTGATGATACTTTGTTGCGCTTGCCAAGGAACAGATTTATTACATAGTGAGCGAATTCCAGTCATCAAGTTTTATGGTGCCGTTGTTGGGGATTGGTTTGAAATTGACAATGACTAAATTGATGGGTATTTAGATTAAACATTTTTATTTACCTTGTTAATTCCTTTAATTTTAGTCTCTTATTTTTTTTAGCATTTGAGTTTCCAGCTGATTCATTGTATATACTTCCATTTTAGCATACTAATCCACTAATTGTTTGATCAATTGCACCAATCAATCTAACCATAAGTCTTAACAAAAGTGATCCCTTCACATGTTTTTTGCTTGTTTGTTTGCTGAATGTATGATAGGTAGAAGAGGAGAAACTTCATCTTCTTTTGATAGTGAACCTGAGAGGACCTTCCTTAGACTAAGGAGGGAAGCAAGAGGTAAAGGAATAGTTAGACAGGAAGCAGTGGAGGAAGATCTAGACGTTACTATGGAGGAGGAAGTGCATAATCATGTTGGGAAAGGTGCTGGTAACCATGTTGGGCTGGAGAGAAGAGTTCTAGGCTCTTATATCAACCCAAACCTAAGAAACTGTAGAAGTAGCATCCTAAAACCAACCATTCATGCTAACAACTTCGAGTTAAAGCCTCAACTCATCACCCTTGTTCAAAACAACTACTCATTTGGAGGAAGTGCACAGGAAGGTCCCAACCAACATCTAAGCACATTTTTGAGATTCTATGATACAATTAAGGCTAATGGTGTCCACCCAGACACCTATAAGTTGTTGTTGTTTCCCTTTTCTCTTAGGGATAAGGCATCAAAGTGGCTGGAATCATTTCCTAAGGAAAGTTTGACAACTTGGGAAGAAGTAGTGAACAAGTTCTTGGCAAGATTCTACCCTCCCCAAAGAGTTGATAGATTGAGAGCTGAGGTGCAAACCTTTAGACAATAAGATGGGGAAACTCTCTATGAAGCTTGGAAGAGATACAAAGAGTTGACAAGAAAATGCCGTCCAGACATGTTCAATGAATGGGTACAGCTGCATATTTTCTATAAAGGATTATCACAAGAATCAAAGAAGGCTTTAGATCATTCTTCAAGAGTCTCTCTCAACAAGAAGAAGACAATCGAAGAGGCCATAGACATCATAGAAATTGTGGCCAACAATGAGTACTTCTATGCCTCCAACAAAAATCCAAGAAGGGGAGTAATGGAGCTCAATTCTATGGATGCTCTGCTGGCTCAAAACAAGGTGATCACAGCTCAACTAGCAGCTCTAACAAAGCAAATAGAGAAAAATCAAGTCTCATCTATCAATGCTTAAGAACCTATGCAAGAAGAAGATAACCCAGAAGTTGAATGTGAATGGGAGCAAGCCAACTATGTGAACAATTCATCCAGACCACCATATGATCCCAATGCCAAAACATAGAACCCATGTTGGAAGAACCACCCAAATTTTGGGTGGGAAAACCAAAAAAACCACGACCAAGATCACAAACCATACCACTCTAACCAATACAAAAACCCTAACCATCAATCAAGCAACCATTGATCCTACCATAACTCACAAAATGCACCCCAACACTCCATCCAACAACCATACAACAACCATTCACAAAATGTATCATCCTCAGCCCCACGATCATATGATAACAGCAATAACTTTGCAAGATTGGAGGCTGCTATACCAAACTTGGCAGGGAGTATTGTCACTGTTGCAGAGAGACAATTGCAAGCTGAAAAAAAGATAGATGCAATCCAAGAGGAGGATAGATCCAACATAAGGAACCAAGGGGCAGCAATTTCAAAACTGGAATCACAACTAGGGAGCTTGTCTAAATAGATACCAATGCCTATAAATACATTTCTCAGTGATACCATGGCCAATCCAAAAGAGGAATGCAAGGCCATCACACTAATAAGTGGGAAGATGGTGGAGGAGATTTCCTCAAACCACAACTTGCAAGAAAAAGAAGCTGCGAATGACTCAAAAACTAAGAAGGAAGAAGAGACACATGATCCAGCTCCACCAAAGCAAGTCTTGAAGCCCTATATACCAAAAGTACCCTACCCATAAAGGCTGAGAAAAGATGGGAAGGACAACCAATTTTTTAGGTTCTTGGAGAGAGGGTTCATAGTAGGAAGTTAGTTCTTCTTGGTATGGGCATAGAGATGGTGAGTATTGAGGTGGTTCTTCATAGTAGTCATGACAAGGTTGTAGTGGTTCCAAAGGTTCTTGCTCATAATAGTCACAAGGGTGTGGTATGGGTGATTGGTCATATGATGGATATGGGTGATAGGGAGGTGCTTGTTATGGAAAGGCTTGTGAGTATGGTTGAGGTTCATGTTGAGGACAAGAGTCATAGGCATATAATGGTGGTAATTGATTGTCACAAGAATATTCACCATAGCCATTAAATTGACATGCATTAGGATGGTGATTGTACCTATAAGTATCCGGAGGTTGTTGCCAATAGGAGTGATCAATTCCTTGAGGCTCCTCCCATCTTTGTTGGTTCCATCCTTGACACATGTGTTCATTGAAGTTCACATTTCCTACAACACAAGTAGAACCAAACTCATAGCCAAGAGGGTGAGAATTCATGACAGCAAAGACAAAAATGAAAAGCACAAAAACAATGACTAGCTACTAAATCAAACAAGCAAACTATTCACAATATTCACATATGTACAATAACCAATAACATAACACCATTGCAACTCCCCGCCAACGGTGCCATTTTGATGATTGGGATTTTTGATGGTTTAGAATTTCACAAATGAAATCTCGTTGCAAGTATAGTTTCTAAACCAACATTAATCCTTTCATACAAAAGATTGGTTGTCACAAGTAACAAACCCCTAAATTTATAAACCGAAGTATTGAACCTCTGGTCGTTCTCCCTAGGAATTGCAATAAAGTGTCTTGTTATTGGTTATGAGGTATGTTTGGGGTTTTTTTTAGATTAAGAAATATAAATGGCAAAGAAAATAAACTAACAACTAACAAGGCTCTTGGCAAGGTTTGGTGGCCAAGGATCTCTATCCCTATCACTAACCACAACATGAGAATTGGCAAGGATCAACCCCATTAAGTCATCCTCTAACTAATAAAGGAAACTCAAATAAGCTATGTCAATCCAAGTCCATAAGTCCTAGTTCTCCACCAATTCAATTAGTGAGATCTAGAGTTAATTACTCCCAATCGTCAATCACTTGGACATTAGTAACTCAAGAGTTCCTAAGTTACTTTCCCAAGCCAAGAGCATAAAATTCTACTCTAAAATCCTTCCAAGCATTTTATCAAACACTTGGAAGGCAAAAGAATAAAGCATAGTTAATCAATCAACAAGAATAAAATCTAACAACAATTGAATGTAAGAAATCAACAACAACAATCAAAAGGAACATAATTATTATGAATTACCTCTAATTGAATTGAAAGAGAATAGCAGGAATAAGAGTATATCTACAACAAAGCATAGAAACAATATAAAGGAAATTACAACAGAAGAATAGAAGAATGATGATTGCAACAACAAAGAATTGAGAAGAAGAAGTAGAAGAAAGCCTGAATTAAACCCTAGATCTAAGAACTAAACCTAATCCTCATCCTAATTCTAGAGAGAAGTGAGAGCTCCTCTCTCTAAAACTACTCTAAACTAATCCTAATGTGAGTAATGGTGTGAATGATGATAATCCCCTTCAATCCTTGGTCCTTTTATGCATTTTGGTGCCAAAGTTGGTTGCAAACTGGGCCCCACAGCTCTCAGAAATCGCTGGGAACGTTTTCCATTTAAAAATCATGTGCGCCACCAATGCGTACGCGTACAGTGCACGTGCACATCCCTTGCGTTTTCGCGATCCACGCGTGTGCATACAGTGTGCGTGCGTGTGGATGAAGATATCCAAATCTTTGGATTTTTCATGTGTTCTCCACTTTGCATGCTTTCCTCTTCACTCCTTTGATTTATTCCTAGCCTTTTCAACCTGAAATCACTCAATTAACAAATCAAGGCATCTAGTGGAATCAAAGGTGAATCAAGATTAAACAATTAAGGGCCTAAAAAGTACGTTTTCACACTTAAGCACAAATTAGGAGACAATCATGAAACCATGCTATATCATTGAATAAATGTGGGTAAAAGGCGATAAAATCCCCTAAAATCAATACAAGATAAACCCTACAAATGAGGTTTATCACCCCTCAAATCACTTACCCCACTTCTTCTAATGACGAGATGCTTCGCTCTATTGCGCAAGGACAAAAGGACATTCAGAATACACTCACCTCTACCATAAACGGTCTGAACACTACCTTGCAAGCGCTCGTCTCCCGGATGGAATCATTATCTAACCCCATCAATCAACCTTCATGCTCCAGTGTAATTCCTTTTCAACCTTTACCCAACCCCAAAGGTGGAATCAATGCCATCACTTTGAGGTCTGGAACCACACTGCAAGAGAGGAGTCATGAGGAGCCAAGCTCAAAGGAAGACATTCAAGTTGAGGACATTGTTAAGGTAGAGGATGTTGAAGAAGAAGAGGAAGTACAGGACATGGTTGAAGAAGAAGCAGCTCAACCAGGGAATGGAGCCCCAAAGGAAGATGAATACAAGAGAAGCCATTCCCATTCCATTTCCACACCTTGCTAGGAAATCCAGGAAGCAGATGGAGCTAGACCCCATGATGGTGGAGATCTTCAAAAAGGTTGAGGTAACCATTCTCCTTTTTGATGCCCTTCGCCAGGTACCTAAGTATGCTAAGTTTCTAAAAGATTTATGCATAAATAAAGATAAAATACAGTATTTAAAAACTATTCCTCTAGGTAGCTCTATTTCTGCATTAATGGGTGATATACCAGAAAAATATAGTGATCCAGGTCCTTGCATGGTTACTATTACTATAGAGGGTGTAAAATTTTCTGACTGCATGTGTAATTTAGGCGTGTGTGTGAGTATTATGCCATTATCTGTATATGATGCTTTGAGGCTCCCTCCCTTAAAAAGATCGGCAGCACGTTTTGTTTTGGCAGATACTAGTATAATCTCAGTGGTAGGAATTGCTGAGGACGTGCTAGTGAGCATTAAGGGGCTCACATTCCCAATTGACTTCTACATCTTGGAGATGCCCCCTAACGACTCAGGAAGACAATCATCCATCCTACTTGGAAGACCATTTCTGAAGACATCAAAGTTCAAATTGGATGCTTGGTGCACGGAATTGTGATCATACTTTTCATAACTCTGGTGCAACTAACCAGTAAGTGCACTGGGTTGTCCAAGTAATACCTTACGTGAATAAGGATCGATCCCACGGAGATTGCCGGCTTGAAGCAAGCTATGGTTATCTTATAAATCTTAGTCAAGAGGTTAGTGATAAAACTGATTATGTTTATGAAAAGTAAATAGCATGAAATGAATGATACTTGTGATTCAGTAATGAGGAACAGGTTGAGGTTCCGGAGATGCTCTGTCGTCTGAATCTCTGCTTTCCTACTATCTTCTTCTCCACACATACATGGTTTCTTTCCATGGCGAGCTGTATGCTGGTGGATCACCGTTGTCAATGGCTACCATCTGTCCTCTCTGTGAAAATGGTCCAGGTTCGGTTTCTGTACAGCTAATCAACTGTCGAATTTCTCGTCTCAGATGAAAAATACCAGGCACAGCTACCACACGGCTAATCATCTGTCGGTTCTCACTTGTGTCGGAATAGGATCTCTCTATCCTTTTGCACACTGTCACTGCGCCCAACATTCATGAGTTTGAAGCTCGTCACAGTCATCCCATCCCAGATCCTACTCGGAATACCACAGACAAGGTTTAGACTTTTCGGATCTCAGGAATGCTATCAATTGGTTCTAGCCTTTACCACGAAGGTTCTAATCTCACAGATTCAAATGCTCTGTTGTCAGGAGAGGCAAGTCAAATCCGTGGATCAGAGACCCAAGAGATACGCACTAAAGCTGTCGCCCAATGACTACGTTGAGCTCAGATAGAACGGGAGTCATTGTCAAGCATGCATTCATAAAGTTGAGAATGATGATGAGTGTCACGGTTCATCATATTCTTTATATTGAAGTACGAGTGAGTATCTTAGAACAGAATCAAGCGTGATCGAAAAGAAAACAATAGTAATTGCATTAATCCATTGAGACACAGCAGAGCTCCTCAACCCCACCTATGGGGTTTAGAGACTCATGCTGTAGAAGATAAAATTTGAGATGTAAAATGTCATAAGTTACCAAAATGAATCTTTAAAAGTAGCTTTTATACTAAACTAGTAACTTAGGTTTTCAGAAAATGAGTAACTAAGTGCAGAGAGTGCAGAAATCCACTTCTAGGGCCCACTTGGTGTGTGCTTGGGCTGAGCATTGAGCTTTACACATGCATAGGCCTTTTCTGGAGTTAAACGCCAGCTTGGATGCCAGTTTGGGCGTTTAACTCTAGTTCTGGTGCCAGTTCTGGCGTTTTACGCTAGAAAAGGGTCTCTGGCTGGTGTTGAACGCCAGTTTGGGCCATTAAATCTCGGGCAAAGTATGGACTATTATATATTGCTGAAAATACCACAATGTCTACTTTCCAACGCAATTGAGAGCACGCTAATTGGGCTTCTATAGCTCCAGAAAATCCACTTCGAGTGCAGGAGGGTCAGAATCCAACAGCATCTGCAGTCCTTTCTCAGCCTCTGAATTAGGGTTTTGCTCAAGTCCCTCAATTTCAGCCAGAAAATACCTGAAATTATAGAAAAACACACAAACTTATAGTAAATTCTAGAAATGTGATTTTTGCATAGAAACTAATAAAAATATAATAAAAAATAACTAAAATATGCTAAAAACTACCTAAAAACAATGCCAAAAAAGCGTATAAAATATCCGCTCACCACAACACCAAACTTAAACTATTGCTTGTCCCCAAGCAACTAGATAAATAAAATAGGATAAAAAGAAGATAATGATGTAATAACATCTCAGAGTCTTCAATAAAGCTCACAATTCAAATTAAATGAGCAAGGCTTATAGCTTTTTGCTTCTGAACAGTCTTGGCATCTTAATTATCCTCTAAAGATTAGAATGATTGGATTCTTTAGGAATTCAGAATTCAGATAGTGTTATTGACTCTCCTAGTTTTAGTTTTGTTGATTCTTGAACACAACTACTTTATGAGTATTGGCCATGACCCTAAGCATTTTGTTTTCCAGTATTACCACCGGATACATAAATTCCACAGACACATAATTGGGTGAACCTTTTCAGATTGTGACTCAGCTTTGCTAGAGTCCCCAGTTAGAGGTGCCTAGAGTTCTTAAGCACACTCTTTTGCTTTAGATCACGACTTTAACCACTCAGTCCCAATCTTTTCACTTGGACCTTCATGACACAAGCACATGGTTAGGGACAGCTTGATTTAGCCGCTTAGGCCAGGATTTTATTCCTTTTGGGCCCTCCTATCCACTGATGCTCAAAGCCTTGGATCCTCTTTACCCTTGCTGTTTAGTTTAAAGGGTTACTGGTTTTTTTTCGCAAGCTTTTGCTTTTTTACTGCTTTTTCTTGCTTCAAGAATTAATTTTATGATTTTTCAAATTATCAATAACATGTCTCTTTTTCATCATTCCTTCAAGAGCCAATACATACTTGCATCTTTAGTATCAAAACATACTCTGTTCATGCATTCATTCAGAGAGCTAAAGTAATGCCACCACATATAAATAATTTGAATTTTTCTTATTAATACACTCAAAATGGTTGCACCCTTATTCCTAAAAATATACTATTTTATTCATGTTTAATGATGATAAGAGGAATAAATTATAGCCAATTTGGAAAATAAAAATAAAATACCACTCATGCAATTCATATTTTATTAATTAAAATAACAGAGAATTAAAATGGAAATTTAAATACTACTAATACTTATGGAATAATAATTAAAGAGATAAAAATAAACTACTCTAATACAAATGCTTCATATATCTCTTGCAATAGGTTCAATAAAAGTTATCACAGAGTTAGGACTAAACAACCTTTAGCTTTGAAGGGTGTTGGCTCCTTCTATCTGTGGGACGTTTGGCGCTTCAGGGGACAGCTTCTGGCGCTTCAGCTCCTGTAGATCATGCCCCTGCTTCTCCTGTTCCTTGAGCAATTTGCAGAGCATGCTGTTTTGATTTTGTTGCTCTTCTTTGAGTTGATCCATAGCTTCTTGCAGCTTGGTGACAGAAGCTTCTAAGCGGGCCCAGAATTCAAATTGAGGAATTTCTGGGAGGAGCTCATGCGCCCTCCTCTTGATGGGGTTGTCTTGAACTTGAGTTCCATCCATCACCTTTTTGGTGATTGGGCGTTCAACTGGGATATATTCATCTACACCCATCTTTACCCCGGCATCTTTACATAACAAACTAATCAAGCTTGGGTAAGCCAATTTAGCATCAGTGGATTCCTTATTTGCAAATATGTAAATTTCAACAGGGATCAGCTGATGAATCTCTACCTCTTTCCCCAGCATAATACAGTGAATCATCACTGCTCTCTTGACAGTGACGTCAAAGCTGTTGCTGGTTGGAAGTATAAAAACGCCCAATAAAATTCAGCCAATCTCTAGCAACTGGTTTGAGATCTCCTCTCTTTAGCTGGTTTGGGACACCTTTTGTATTAGTAATCCACTTAGTTCCAAGGAGGCATATGTCCTCTAGAACTTGATCTAGCCTTTTATCTTTGGCCATTCCCCTATTAGAGGACTCTGGATCGTCTTGTAGTTAAGGAAGCTTGAGAACTTCTCTCACTTTGTGAAAGTGGAAGTAAATAATCTTCCCTCTGACCATAGTCCGAAAGGAGTAGAAAGCAGTTCCCTCTAATCTTTGCTTATTTGTCATCCACATATTTGCATAGAATTCTTGGATCATGTTTCTTCCAACATGTATCTCATGATTTGCCAGGACTTCCCAGCCCCTGTTTCGAATCTGCTCTTGGATCTCCGGGTAGTCGTCTTCTTTTAAATTGAACTTAACTTTCGGGATCACTGATCTTCTGCACACAATTTTGAAGTAATGGTCTGCATGTTCTTTGGTGCAGAAATTCTCATGCATCCAAAGTGGTTTTGGATTGCTTTCTTTCTTGCCTCTTGAAGTGGTTTATCTTCCTTTGGGAGCCATGAGATTAGTTTGTTTTAGCTCAGGGATCATAGAAATAACACCAAACTTAAAGATTTGCTTGCCCTCAAGCAAAAATAAAAAAAGAAGATGAATAGATGGAGAGAAAAATTCGAATGATGGGTGAAAATGGTTGGCCGAATGTATATTTAAAAGGGAGGGAGGGAATGGGTTTCGAATTTTTAGAAAAAGATAAGATAGAAAGATATGATTGATAAAAGATAAACATGATATGAAAAAGATAAGATTTTTAAAATTTAAAAAAGATGCAAAAGATATGAGGAAGTTAAATCTGAATTTTTGTTAATGCATCTAAAAAATAAAAGATAATATGGATGAGTTAAAAATATTTGGAAAGAAATTAAAAAGATAAATGAGTTTTAAAAATGTTTTGGGAAAGAATTGAAAAGAATTGAAAAAGAATTAAAAAGAATTTAAAAGATTAATAATTTTTGGAAATAGAAATTAAAAATTTAATGGTTGTAATATTTTGATGCAGAAAATTTTGAATTGAAACATGAAAATTCGAAAAAAAATTGAATTGGAAACGAAATTACCTCCCCCCTTGCTGTTTTGGCGTTAAACGCCTAGAATAATAGCCATTCTGGCGTTTAACGCCATTCTGGTAGCCATTTTGGGCATTTAACGCCCAGCCAGGTACCCTGGCTAGCGTTAAATGCCAGAAATCCTTTTTTACTGGGCTTTTTTCTGAACACCCAGGATGCTGCTATTTCTGGCGTCAAACGCCCAGAATGCTACCTATTCTGGCATTTAACGCCCATAATGATACCTTTACTGGCGTTAAACAACCAGAATGATAGCCATTCTGGCGTTTAACGCCAAAAATGCCTCTTTACTGGTGTTTTAACGCCAGTGAGTTCTTTTTCTCTGTGATTTCTCTGCTTTATGTTCTGAACCTTCATTTCCCTGATTAGTTCACTGAAAAGCATTAACGAACATGAATAACAAAATTTAATGGACTTATATAATTGTTATAAACATTTAATTTTTTATAATGGCTGGGTTGCCTCCCAGCAAGCGCTTCTTTACTATCTTTAGTTGGACTTTATTGAGCTTTTAATTTAGTCTCAGTTTTGAGCACTCTTGCTCAACATTGCCTTCAAGATAATGTTTGACTCTCTGTCTATTAACAATGAACTTTTTGTCAGAGTCAATATCTTGAAGCTCTACATATCCATATAGTGACACACTTGTAATCACATATGGTCCCTTCCACCGGGATTTCAATTTCCCAGGGAACAATCTGAGCCTAGAGTTAAACAATAGAACCTTCTGTCCTGGCTCAAAGACTCTAGATGACAGCTTTCTATCATGCCACCTTTTGCTTTCTCCTTATAAATTTTAGCATTTTCGAAAGCATTGAGTCTGAACTCCTCCAGCTCATTCAACTGGAGTAATCTTTTCTCTCCAGCTACCTTAGCATCAAGGTTTAGGAACCTGGTTGCCCAGTAGGCATTATGTTCCAGTTCCACTGGCAGATGACAGGCTTTTCCATACACAAGCTGGTATGGAGAGGTCCCTATAGGAGTCTTGAATGCGGTTCTGTATGCCCAGAGAGCATCATCCAGACTTCTTGCCCAATCCCTTCTACGGGTACTTACAGTCCGTTCCAGGATTCATTTTAGTTCTCTATTTGAGACTTCAGCCTGCCCATTTATCTGTGGATGATATGGAGTTGCCACTTTGTGGTTAATTCCATATCGGATCAGAGCAAAATAAAGCTGTTTATTGCAGAAATGAGTGCCTCCATCACTGATCAGTACCCTAGGGACACCGAACCTGCTGAAGATGTGCTTCTGGAGGAACTTCATCACTGTCTTAGTATCATTAGTGGGTGTTGCTATTGTCTCTACCCATTCAGATACATAGTCTACTGCCACCAGAATATAAGTGTTTGGATATGATGGTGGGAAAGGCCCCATGAAGTCAATACCCCATACATCAAACAACTCAATCTCTAAGATCCCTTGCTGAGGCATGGCATAATCGTGAGGCAGATTACCAGCTCTCTAGTAACTGTCATAGTTACGTACAAACTCTTGGGAGTCTCTATAGAGAGTAGGCCAGTAGAAGCCATATTGGAGAATCTTTGTGGTTGTTCGCTCACCTCCGAAATGTCCTCCATATTGTGATCCATGGCAATGCCATAGGATCTTCTGTGCCACTTCTCTATGCATAGATCTACGAATTATTCCATCTGCACATCTCTTAAAGAGATATGGTTCATCCCACAAGTAGTACTTTGCATCAGAAACCAATTTTTTTGTTTGCTGCTTACTGTACTCTTTGGGTATGAACCTCACAGCTTTATAGTTTGCAATGTCTGCAAACCATGGTACTTTCTGAATGGAAAAGAGTTATTCTTCCGAAAAGGTTTCAGAGATCTCAGTAGGAGGGAGGGATGCTCCTGCTACTGGTTCTATTCGGGACAGGTGATCAGCTACTTGGTTCTCTGTCCCTTTTCTGTCTCTTATTTCTATATCAAACTCTTGCAGAAGCAACACCCATCTTATAAGTCTGGGTTTTGAATCCTGCTTTGTGAGAAGATATTTTAGAGCAGCATGGTCAGTGTACACAATCACTTTTAATCCTACTAAATAAGATCTGAACTTATCAATGGCATAAACCACTGCAAGCAACTCCTTTTCTGTGGTTGTGTAATTCTTTTGCACGTCATTTAAAACACGGCTAGTATAATAAATGATATGCAGAAGCTTGTCATGTCTCTGTCCCAATACTGCACCAATGGCATGGTCACTGGCATCACACTTTAGTTCAAATGGTAATGTTCTGTCTGGTGTAAAAATGACTGATGCTGTGACCAGCTTAGCTTTCAGAGTCTCAAAGGCCTGCAAACACTCTGTGTCAAAGACAAATGGTGTATCAGCGGCTAGCAAATTACTCAGAGGTTTTGCAATTTTTGAAAAATCCTTTATAAACCTCCTATAGAATTCTGCATGCCCCAGAAAGCTTCTGATTGCCTTAACATTGGCAGGTGGTGGTAATTTTTCAATTACCTCTACCTTAGCTTGATCCACCTCTATTTCCTTGTTCGAAATTTTGTGCCCAAGGACAATTCCCTCAGTCACCATAAAGTGACATTTCTCCCAGTTTTAAACCAGGTTAGTCTCTTGGCACCTTTTCAGAACAAGTGCTAGATGGTCAAGATAGGAGCTGAATGAGTCTCCAAATACGAGTATGTGTGTTTTTGTGTAATGTCAGGTATTTTCTGGCTGAAATTGAGGGCCCTGAGCAAAAATCTGATTCAGAGGCTGAAAAAGGACTGCAGATGCTGTTGGATTCTGACCCTCCTACACTCGAAATGGATTTTCTGGAGCTACAAAAGCCCAATTGGCGTGTACTCAATTGCATTCGAAATTAGACATTTTAGGCTTTCCAGCAATATATAATTGTCCATACTTTTCCCGAGATTTGATGGCCCAAACTGGCGTCTAAACACCCACCAAAGACCCTTTTCTGGAGTAAAACGCCGAAACTGGAACCAGAACTGGAGTTAAACGCCCAAACTGGCACCCAAGCTGGCGTTTAACTCCAAGAATGGCCTAGACTATTTTCTCTTATGTATTTTCTACGGTGGAGTTTCTACACCTCATAGATTAAGGTGCGGAGCTCTGTTGTTCTTCTTGAATTAATGCAAGTACTATTGTTTCTCTTTCAATTCACGCCTACTTCTTCTCCAAGATATACTCTTGTACTTAATTCAGTTAAGTCAGAATGAAGGGGTGACCCGTGACAATCACACACTATCTTCGTTACTCGCTTAGCCAAGATCCGCGTGCCTAACAACCACAAAGCGGTCTACATGATGTTCAATGTAGTCATTGGACGACAGCCGGAGTATACTCTCTTGGGTCTCTAATATACGGACCGAGTCCGTGAGATTAGGATCTTCGTGGTATATGCTAGAACCAATTGGCAGCCATTCCTGAGATCCGGAAAGTCTAAACCTTGTTTGTGGTATTCCGAGTAGGATCTGGGAAGGGATAACTGTGACGAGCTTCAAACTCACAAATGTTGAGTGCAGTGACAGTGTACAAAAGGATAAGGGTCCTATTCCGATGCTAGTGAGAACCGACAGCTGATTAGCCGTGCGGAAGCTGTACGTGGTATTTTTCATCCGAGACGAAAAATCTGACAGTTGATTAGCCGTGCAGAGATCGTACCTGGTATTTTTCATCCGAGAGGATCAAACAGCTTGCCATGGAAGGCAGCACACATGGATGGAAGAAGACAATAGGAAAGCAAAGGTTCAGAAGTAGCAAAGCATCTCCAAACGCTTATCTGAAATTCCCACCAATGAATCACATAAGTATCTTATTTTATTTTATGTTTTATTTATCTTTTAATTATCAAAACCTCATAACCATTTGAATCCGCCTGACTGAGATTTACAAGATGACCATAGCTTTCTTCAAGCCGACAATCGCTGTGGGATCGACCCTTACTCACGTAAGGTATTACTTGGACGACCCAGTGCACTTGCTGGTTAGTTGTGCGGAGTTGTGAAAAGTGTGAATCACAATTTAGTGCACCATGTAACAAGCGCCGATACAACTACCTGAAGAAACTCAATTTTGGTACCCACCCACCTCTAGAACCGAAGGACACCCCAGACTCTCCTTCATCCAAGAGCACAAGAAGCCAGGGTGACCCAGACAGCGGAGGCGTTACTTCCAGCCCTACCTTGCTCCTTACTGATGGCACGGAGGACTGTTCCAATCCTTAAGTGTGGGGAGGTCAGTCCTTGACTTCCGAAGGTAATTTCTCTCTCTTAACGCCAACATTTTAGTTTTTCTTTTGTTAGGTAGGATAGATTGCATGATAATAGTTACTTGCATGTCTGTTGTGCTTGGTTAAAGTAATGAGTTTGTTCTCAAGACCCTATTTTATAGTATTTCACTAATTTAAATTAAAACTTTTGTGTTAAACTTGTTTGAAGATTGTAATTCGGAACATGGGTGATAGCTAAGAACACAAAACCTGTGAGATTTAGCTTAATTACATGGTTACATTATTTAACCATAACATGGGTGACCCGTGACAATCACACACTATCTTCGTCACTCGCTTAGTCAAGATCCACGTGCCTGACAACGACAAAGCGGTCTACATGATGTTCAACGTAGTCATTCGACAACAGCCGGAGTATACCCTCTTGGGTCTCTAATACACGGACCGAGTTCGTGAGATTAGGATCTTCGTGGTATAGGCTAGAACCAATTGGTAGCCATTCCTAATATCCAAAAAGTCTAAACCTTGTCTGTGGTATTCCGAGTAGGATCTGGGAAGGGATGACTGTGACGAGCTTCAAACTCGCGAATGTTGGGCACAGTGACAGTGTGCAAAAGGATAAGGGTCCTATTCCGACGCTAGTGAGAACCGACAGATGATTAGCCGTGCGGTAGCTGTACCTAGTATTTTTCATCCGAGACGAGAAATCCGACAGTTGATTAGCCATGCAGAGATCGTACTTGGTATTTTTCATCCGAGAGGATCATACAGCTTGCCATGGAAGGCAGCACGCATGGTTGGAAGAAGACAATAGGAAAGCAGAGGTTCAGAAGCAACAAAGCATCTCCAAATGCTTATCTGAAATTCCCACCAATGAATCACATAAGTATCTTATTTTATTTTATGTTTTATTTATCTTTTAATTATCAAAACCTCATAACCATTTGAATCCGCCTGACTGAGATTTACAAGATGACCATATCTTGCTTCAATCCGACAATCTCCGTGGGATCGAACCTTACTCACGTAAGGTATTACTTGGACGACCCAGTGCACTTACTGGTTAGTTGTGCGGAGTTGTGAAAAGTGTGAATCACAATTTTGTGCACCACGTAACAAGCGCCGATACAACTACCTAAAGGAACTCATTTTTGGTACCCACCTACATCTAAAACCAAAGGACACCCCGGACTCCCCTTCATCTAGTAGCACAGGAAGCCAGGGCGACCCAGATAGCGAAAGCGTTGCTTCCAGCCCTACCTTGCTCCTTACTGATGGCACGGAAGACCGTTCCAAGCCTTAAGTGTGGAGAGGTCAGTCCTTGACTTCTGGAGGTAATTTCTCTCTCTTAACACCAATATTTTAGTTTTTCTTTTGTTAGGTAGGATAGATTGCATGATAATAGTTGCTTGCATGTCTGTTTTGCTTGGTTAAAGTAATGAGTTTGTTCTCAAGACCCTATTTTATAGTATTTCACTAATTTAAATTAAAACTTTGTGTTAAACTTGTTTGAAGATTGTAATTCGGAACATGGGTGATAGCTAAGAACACACAACTTGTGAGATTTAAGCTTAATTACATGGTTACATTATTTAACCATAACATTTTATTCTTGTGTATTTTCTTATCTATGATTGCAATCTTTGCTTTGTTCCATTCTATATGTCCATTGTTTAGTGTATTTACATGCATACATATGATTGAGGCCATCATTTGTTGTTAGCTCACTTATCCCAAATAGCCTACCATTTCAATTACCTTTGTTTGCTACTTTTAGCCTTCTTAATCCCCATTTGTTTTTTATATTACCACATCACTAGCCTTAAGCGAAAAAATAATTAATTACCTGATTTGAATCTTTGGTTAGCTTAAGATAGTGTGTTAGCTAAGTGTGGGGAATTGTGGGAAACCTGGGTTAATAGGATTATAGGAATGTGTTGTGTTTCCACCATATTTAAATATTGAAAATTTGGGTGCCTACTCATGTGAAACTGGAAAAACCATATGCATTAAATTGTTATGTTTACTTTCATGTTAAAAATAAATAAATAAATAAATAAATAAATAAATAAAAATAAAAATAAAAATAATTAGAATAAATAAATAAATAAATAGTGGACAAAATTACCCCAATGATAAGTTTAATAAAAGATCAATGCATAAGTGGCGAAATTAAAGAAAAATTTGATACATGAGTATGTGATGCAAAAGTGGAAATTTTGGGTAGCTAGGCGTGATTTTAGAAGTACATAGAGTGTGTGTGTGTTAGGTGAAAATGCTTAGGTTAGTCAAAGATTCATATTATAGCTCACTTGGCCATACATATATCCTCACCCTTACCTTAGCCCCATTACAACCTTGAAAAGACCTCATGATGTTTGCATTGGTATACTAAATATTTGTTGATTGGTTAGATGAAGAACAAAGTTTTAGAAAGCATGACTAGAGAAGAGTAGAGTGATTAACCCTAGACACTTGAGCGACTAGAGTTCATATACACTACCAGTGAGGGTTCAATGCTTGATTCTATGTTCCCTGCTTTTATGAGCTGTCTTCTTATAAGTTTACTTGTCTTTTATTGTGTGAATTGAATTAATGGAATCTGATTAATTTTTTTGCCTTAGAGAACTTGTTTATTTTTAACCAAGTAGATATGAACATTTTAGCATATAGTTGCATTCACATACATAGGTTGCATCTCATGAGTCTTACTTTCCCCCATTCAGTCCTTTTGTCTCCTTGAGCTTAGCATGAGGACATGCTAATGTTTAAGTGTGGGGAGATTGATAAACCACTATTTTATGGTTTATCTTGTGCTAACTTAAGTGGTTTTTATCAAGTCCTTGCACACTTATTCATACAAATTGCATGATTTTACAATTCCTTCTCAATTTTGTTCTATAGTTGAAAAACTTGCTTCCTAAACCTTTAAATTTAGAGGATGGAGAAGAAGCTTGAAAAAATGGAAGGAGCACAAGGAATAAAGGAGACAACCAGCTAGGAGCGACGCACACGCATGGCTCACGCGTGCGCGTGAATTGGATATTTGCACAGCGCATGCGCGTACCTGACGCGTACGCGTTACACGCGAAGAAGACCATCGACGCGTACGCTTGACTGACGCATACGCATGACATGTGCCACATGCAGAAAACGCAGAAGACGCTGGGGGCGATTTTGGGCTGAGTTTGGACCCAGTTTTTGGCCCAGAAATACATACTAGTGCCAGGGGACAAGCAAATACTAAACACATATTCTCATTCGCATAGTTTTTAGTTTGAGTTTTGAATCTTAAAGAGAAACACTACTTCCTCTAGGTTTTTCTTCATATTCAGAGTTTTGGAGTTTTATGCTTTGATTTGGATATTGAGAATAGTTACTACCTCTATTGAAGTTGCCATTATTCTAGTTTGTTTCCTTATTTCTTTACTCTTTTAATCGCCCATTAACCCTGTTCAGATACGTATGTTTATGACTTTGAAATTTATTAATGCAAAGAACTACTTTTGCCTTTAATTAATTTTCAATTATTATTTCATTTAATTTATCATGTCTTCTTTTTATTCCCTTTATATGTCTGTGAAAATTGTATTCATGTCAATGGAGTAGACTCCCAACTTGACTTGGGAGTTGATTAAAAGGAGACCCTTGAGTTGGAATACTCAAGTGTAATTGGGAACTGGAAGTTATTGGCTGGCTCTCTAGTCACTAACGCTAATCCTTCCATAGGAGAGGATTAGGACTTGTAAATTGGAGTTGGTTCAGTTACTTGACTTTCCTTTACTCGGTAAGTGATGACTAAGTAGAAACTACAACCTATTACCATTACACTTAGAAAAATTCAACAAGGATAGAACATCCAACTAATCTTCTCTCAGTCAAGGCTTTTTATTTTAATACATAAAACCTCTTGTTAATTTCCATTACTTTAATTTATTATTATTTTAATTTCCCACTCTCTAACTCTAAAATTTCTCAGAAAATTCCCGACTAATAAAATAGCACTCTTTTGTCAACTCGTTGGAAGACGACCTGGGATTTCTACTCCCAGTATTTTTATTCTAAAATTGTGACAACCCTTTTAAATTGATAAGCGGAATTTTTGTCGGTTAAGAACTGTACTTGCAACGCTGTTCTTATTATAAATTCTTAATCGGCAATTTTCTGCCCGTTCAGTCTCTAATGTACCTTTTATCTTTGATAGAGAATACATGTAAGCCTTTGATGAGCTTAAAAGCAAACTTTCCTCTGCACCTATTATAGCACCACCTAGCTGGGATTTACCTTTTGAATTGATGTGTGATGCATCAAATTTTGATATTGGTGCTGTTTTAGGATAGAGGAGAGACAAGCTAGTGCATGTCATCTATTATACTAGCAAGGTTCTTAGTGAGACTTAAAGGAGCTACACCACCGCAGAGAAGGAACTCCTTGCTATTGTCTTTGCATTAGATAAGTTTAGATCATATCTCATTGGTTCTAAAGTCATTGTGTTTACTGACCATGTAGCTCTTAAGTACTTGTTAACCAAGCAAAAATCTAAGCCTAGACTGATAAGATGGATCTTGCTACTTCAAGAGTTTAATATTGAGAGTAAGGATAGAAGTGGAGCAGAGAACAAAGTTGCTGACCACTTATCAAGAATCCCAAATGAGGAAGATGAAGCACATATCCCTCAGTGAATAAGAGCTTTCTGGAGGAACAGTTGATGATGATCAAAGAAGCTCCCTGGTTTGCGGAAATAGCCAATTTCAAGGCTATTGGAGAGCTACCTTCCAACATCAACAACCATATGAGAAGAAAGCACATCAATGATGCCAAGCACTACATTTGGGATGAACCATATCTCTTCAAGAGGTGTGCTGATGGGAATCTAAGAAGATGTATTTCTCATGAGGAAGGACAAAAGGTCCTTTGGTATTGCCATGGATCCACATATGGAGGACATTTTAGTGGAGAAAGGACTGCAGCCAAGGTGTTGCAATGTGGATTCTTTTGGCCTACAATATTCAAAGATGCAAAGGAGTTTGTGACAAGGTGTAATGAATGTCAAAGACCTAGCAACTTACCCAAGAAAAATGAAATGCTACAAAGATTCATCACGGAGTTGGAGTTGTTTGATGTTTGGGGGATTGATTTCATGGGACCATTCCCACCCTCACACTCAAACAACTACATATTGGTGGCTGTGGACTATATGTCAAAATGTGTAGAGGCTGTAGCTACTTCAACAAATGATAATAAAGTGGTGATTAATTTCTTGAGGAAGAATATATTTAGCTGGTTTGGGGTTCCAAGAGCTCTTATAAGTGATGGGGGAACTCACTTTTGCAACAAGCAACTTGAGACACTCCTCCTAAAATATGGTGTCAAACACAAGGTAGCAACTGGTGTTTGGAAAGGCTTTTCATCTACCGGTGGAGCTTGAACATAGAGCATTTTGGGCTCTAAAGATGTTGAACTTTGATAATCAAGCTGCTGGGGAAAGAAGACTTCTATAACTCAATGATTTAGAAGAATTTAGAACTCAAGCCTATGAAAATGCCAAGATTTACAAAGAGAAAACAAAGAAATGGCATGATCAAAAGCTAGCAAGAAGAGAGTTTGTAGAAGCTCAAAAAGTGCTATTGTACAACTCAAGGCTCAAGTTTTTCCCAGGGAAGCTAAAGTCAAGATGGTCTGGCCCATTTACAATCATCAAGGCTTCTCCTTATGGTCATGTAGAGCTTAAGGAGGAGAAAACCCAGAGGACTTTCACTATCAATGGCCACAGGCTTAAGGACTACTTGGGGACTCATTGGATGAGCAAAGGGTGAATTATACCCTCAGCTGAAGAGGAAGAATCATCAAGCTAGTGACATTAAAGAAGCGCTAGTTAGGAGGCACCCCAATACTCATATCCTTTCAATTTCATGCTTTCTAAAGTAGTTTATGTTTAGTCAGTAAGGTTGTTTGATTCTCATTTTTAGTTATCAGTTAAAGTAGTTGATAGTTTCCTTGATTTAAGTTTCAAAAGTTTTCTAGTTTGCTGAAGTGCAATCTTGCTTACTATATTATATGAGGTTGATTAATTGGGCTGAGAAACTAGCTTAAGATCTAAGTTTGGCGTGGCCACTAACCCACTTAATTTGAGTTTATATCAAAACAATTGAATTAATCTTAGGAGTAAGCCCAAAATTAAGTTTGGTGTAGCCACCATCATAAGAGATTCATACGTACAGCCCAATAGATTCATGTTTAAAGGCAATTAGTAAATTGGTGGGTGCATGGTGCACGAAATTGTGATCATCAATGGCGCTAACAATTTGGTACGCACAATTGTAATCTCAACTCTTTGTCACAACTCCGCACAACTAACCAGCAAGTGTACTGGGTCGTCCAAGTAATAAACCTTATGTGAGTAAGGGTCGATCCCATGGAGATTGTCGGCTTGAAGCAAGCTATGATCACCTTGTAAATCTCGGTCAGGCGGATTCAAATGGTTATGGAGTATTGATAATTAAAAGATGAATAAAATATAAAATAAGATAGAGATATTTATGTAATTCATTGGTGAGAATTTCAGATAAGCGTATGAAGATGCTTTGTTCCTCCTGAACTTCTGCTTTCCTATTGTCTTCATCCAATCATTCATACTCCTTTCCATGGCAAGCTGTATGTTGGGTTTCACCGTTGTCAATGGCTACCTCCCGTCCTCTCAGTGAAAATGGTCTAAATGCACTGTCACTGCACGGCTAATCATCTGTCGGTTCTCGATCATGTTGGAATAGGATCCATTGATCCTTTTGCGTCTGTCACTACACCCAACACTCGCGAGTTTGAAGCTCGTCACAGTCATACCTTCCCAGATCCTACTCGGAATACCACAGACAAGGTTTAGACTTTCTGGATCTCAAGAATGGCCGCCAATAATTCTAGCCTATACCACGAAGGTTCCAATCTTAGATTAGAAACCCAAGAGATACACATTCAAGCTTGTTTGCATGTAGAACGGAGGTGGTTGTCAGGCATGCGTTCATAGGTGAGAATGATGATGAGTGTCTCAGATCATCACTTTCATCAAGTTGAAGAACGAGTGTATATCTTAGAAACTCCAGTACTTTGCATGAATTCATGAGGAACAGCAGAGCTCCACACCTTAATCTATGGTGTGGAGAAACTCCACCGTTGAAAATACATAAGAACAAAAGGTCTAGACATGGCCATGAGGCCAGCCTCAAACGTGAACCTATAAGTTCCAAAGATGAAAAGTTTCTGAAAAGTATATCCAAATACAATAGCAAAAGGTCCTATTTATAGAGAACTAGTAGCCTAGGGTTTACAGAAATAGGTAATTAATGCAGAAATCTTCTTCCGGACCCACTTGGTATGTGCTTTGGCTGAGCATTGAAGCTTTCACATGTAGAGACTTTTCTTGGAGTTAAACGCCAGTTTTTGTGCCAGTTTGGGCGTTTAACTCCAGCTTTTATGCCAGTTCTGACGTTTTGACGCCAGAATTTTTATGCTGACTTGGAACGCCAGTTTAGGCCATCAAATCTCAAAAAAAGTATGGACGATTATATATTGCTAGAAAGCCCAGGATGTCTACTTTCTAACGCAATTAAGAGAGCACCAATTAAGCTTCTATAGCTCCAGAAAATCCACTTCGAGTGTAGGGAGGTCAGAATCCAATAGCATCTGCAATCCTTTTTCAGCCTCTGAATCAGATTTTTGCTCAGGTCCCTCAATTTCAGCCAGAAAATACCTGAAATCACAGAAAAATACACAAACTCATAGTAAAGTCCATAAATGTGATTTTTATTTAAAAAATAATAAAAATATAATAAAACTAACTAAAACATACTAAAAACTACCTAATAACAATGCCAAAAAGCGTATAAATTATCCGCTCATCACAATACCAAACTTAAATTGTTGCTTGTCCCTAAGCAACTGAAAATCAAATAGGATAAAAAGAAGAGAATATACAATGAATTCCAAAAACATCTATGAAGATCAATCTTAATTAGATGAGCGGGGCTATTAGCTTTTTGCTTCTGAATAATTTTGGCATCTCACTTTATCCTTTGAAGTTTAGAATGATTGGTATCTATAGGAACTCAGAATTTAGATAGTGTTATTGATTCTCCTAGTTAAGTATGTTGATTCTTGAACACAGTTACTTTATGAGTCTTGGCCGTGACCCTAAGCATTTTGTTTTCCAGTATTACCATCGGATACATAAATGCCACATTCACATAATTGGGGGAACCTTTTCAGATTGTGAGTCATCTTTGCTAGAGTTCCTAATTAGAAGTGTCCAGAGCTCTTAAGCACACTCTTATTGTTTTGGACCACGACTTTAACCGCTCAGTCTCAAGTTTTTCACTTGACACCTTCACGCCACAAGCACATGGTTAGGGACAGCTTGGTTTAGCCGTTTAGGCCAAGATTTTATTCCTGTGGGCCCTCCTATCCACTGATGCTCAAAGCCTTGGATCCTTTTTATTTTACCCTTGTCTTTTGGTTTAAAGGGCTACTGGCTTTTTCTGCTTGCTTTTTCTTTCTCTTTTTTCTTTTTCTTTTTTTTCTTTTTCGCATATATTTTTTTCTGCAAGCTTTTCACTACTTTTTCTTACTTCAAGAATTATTTTTATGATTTTTCAGATTATCAATAATATTTCTCCTTTTCCATTATTCTTTCAAGAGCCAACAATTTTAACATTCATGAACAACAAATTCAAAAATATGCACTGTTCAAGCATTCATTCAGAAAAACAAAAAGTATTGCCACCACATCAAAATAATTAATCTGTTTTAAAATTCGAAATTCATGTACTTCTTTTTCTTTTTGCAATTAAAGATAATTTTTTATTTAAGAAAGGTAATAGATTCATAGGACATTCATAGCTTTAAGGCATAGACACTTAGACACTAGTGATCATGTAATAAGAAACAAACATAAATAAAACATAAAGCATAATTTTTGAAAAACAGAAAAATAAGAACAACGAGATTAAAGAACGGGTCCACCTTAGTGATGGTGACTTGTTCTTCCTCTTGAGGATCTTATGGAGTGCTTAAGCTCCTCAATGTCTCTTCCTTGCCTTTGTTGCTCCTCCCTCATGACTCTTTGGTCTTCTCTAATTTTATGGAGGAGGATAGAATGCTCTTGGTGCTCCACCCTTAGTTGTCCCATGTTGGAACTTAATTCTCCTAGGGATGTGTTGATTTGCTCCCAATAGTTTTGTGGAGGAAAATGCATCCCTTGAGGCATCTCAGGGATTTCATGATGAGGAATTTCCTCATGCTCTTGTCCATGAGTGGGCTCTCTTATTTGCTCCATCCTTTTCTTAGTGATGGGCTTGTCCTCATCAATGAGGATGTCTTCCTCTATGTCAATTCCAGCTGAATTGCAGAGGTGACAAATGAGATGAGGGAAGGCTAACCTTGCCAAAGTAGAGGACTTGTCCGCCACCTTGTAGAGTTCTAAAGATATAACCTCATGAACTTCTACTTCCTCTCCAATCATGATGCTATGGATCATGATAGCCCGGTCTATAGTAACTTCAGACCAGTTGCTAGTGGGAATGATTGAGCGTTGGATGAACTCATTAAGTTGAACCGACTTGCCTCTTGAATCTCTCTTCCATTGAGCGCCCTCTTCACAAATGTCTATGAGGACTTGGTCCAACCTTTGATCAAAGTTGACCCTTCTAGTGTAGGGGCGTAAATCTCCTTGCATCATGGGCAAGTTGAATGCCAACCTTACATTTTCCGGACTGAAATCTAAGCATTTCCCCCGGACCATTGTAAGCCAATTCTTTGGGTCCGGGTTCACACTTTGATCATGGTTCTTGGTGATCCATGCATTGGCATAGAACTCTTGAACCATTAAGATTCCGACTTGTTGAATGGGGTTGGTGACAACTTTCCAACCTTTTCTTCGAATCTCATGTCGGATCTCCGGATATTCACCCTTTTTGAGTTTGAAATGGACCTCAAGGATCACCTTCTTCCTGGCCACAACTTTATAGAAGTGGTCTTGATGGACCTTTGAGATGAATCTCTCCATCTCCCATGACTCGGAGGTGGAAGCTTTTGCCTTTCCTTTCCTCTTTCTAGAGGTTTCTCTGGTCTTTAGTGCCATAAATGGTTATGGAAAAATAAAAAGCAGCGCTTTTACCACACCAAACTTAGAAGGTTTGCTCGTCCTCGAGCAAAAGAAGAAAGAAGAGAGTAGAAAAAGAAGAAATAGAGGAGATGGAGGGGGGTTTTGTGGTTCGGCCAAGGGGGAGAAGTAGTGTGTATGATGTGTGAAAATGAATGAGTGAAGATGGGTTTATATAGGAGTGGAGAGAGGGGTAGGATTCAGCCATGTATGGGTGGGTTTTGGAGGGAAAGTGGTTTGAATTTGAATGGTGAGGTAGGTGGGGTTTTATGATGGATGGATGTAGATTGGTGAAGAGATTATGGAGAAGATGGTAGGATTTGATAGGTGAGGGGTTTTTGGGGAAGAGGTATTCAGGTGATTGGTGAAGGGTATATGGGGAGGGGTGTTATGGGAAGGTATGAAGAAGAGAGAGAGATAGGGTAGGTGGGGATCCTGTTGGGTCCACAAATCCTGAGGTGTCAAGGATTTGTCATCCCTGCACCATGTGGCATGTAAATGCCTCATTGATTGCCAATCCTGGCGTTAAACGCCAGGTTCCTACCCATTTCTGGCGTTAAACGCCAGTTCTGTGCCCCTTTCTGGCGTTAAACGCCAGCTCTGTGCCCCTTTCTAGCGTTAAACGCCCAGAATGGTGCCAGACTGGGCGTTTAATGCCCATTCTGCTACCCTTACTGGCGTTTAAACGCCAGTAAGCTTCTCCTCCAGGGTGTGCTTTTTTTAATACTGTTTTTCATTCTGTTTTTACTTTTTCAGTTGTTTTTGTGACTTCACATGATCATCAACCTACAGAAAACATAAAATAACAATGGAAAATAAATAGATATAATTAAATTAGAATGGGTTGCCTCCCAACAAGTGCTTCTTTAATGTCAATAGCTTGACAGTGGGCTCTCATGGAGCCTCACAGATAATCAAAGCATGATGATAGCCTCCCAACACCAAACTTAGAGTTTGAATGTGGGGGTTTTATTTGACTCTGTATTGATAGAAGCTTTTCATGCTTCCTTTCCATGGTTACAGAGGGAGATCCTTGAGCTTTAAACACAAGGGAGTCCTCATTCACTTGAAGGACCAATTCTCCTCTGTCAACATCAACCACAGCTTTTGCTGTGGCTAGGAAGGGTCTGCCAAGGATGATGGATTCATCCTTACATTTCCTAGTGTCTAGGATTATGAAATCAGCAGGGATGTAGTGGCTTTCAACCTTTACCAAGACATCTTCTACAAGGCCATAAGCCTGTTTCCTTGAATTGTCTGCCATCTCTAGTGAGATTCTTGCAGCTTGTACCTCACGGATCCCTAGCTTCTCCATCACAGAGAGTGGCATGAGGTTTATACTTGACCCTAGGTCACACAGAGCCTTCTCAAAGGTCATGGTGCCTATGGTACAAGGTATTGAGAACTTTCTAGGATCCTGTCTTTTCTGAGGTAATCTTTGCCTAGTAAAGTCATCCAGTTCTTTGGTGAGCAAGGGGGTTCATCCTCTCAAGTCTCATTACCAAATAACTTGGCATTTAGCTTCATGATTGCTCCAAGGTACTTAGCAACTTGCTCTTCAGTAATATCTTCATCCTCTTCAGAGGAAGAATACTCATCATAGCTCATGAATGGCAGAAGTAAATTCAATAGAATCTCTATGGTCTCAGTGTGAGCCTCAGATTCCCATGGTTCCTCATTAGGGAACTCCTTGGAGGCCAGTGGACGTCTATTGAGGTCTTCCTCAGTGGAAATCACTGCCTTTCCCTCCTCTATGCATTCGGCTATGTGGGACGTGTTTATGGCCTTGTATTCTCTCTTTGGATTCTCTTCTGTATTGCTTGGGAGAGTACTAGGAGGGAGTTCAGTAATCCTCTTACTAAGCTAACCCACTTGTGCCTCCAAATTTCTAATAGAGGGCCTTGTTTCAGTCATGAAACTTTGAGTGGTCTTAGATAGATCAGAGACTACAGTTGCTAAGTCAGAGTGGCTCTGCTTAGAATTCTCTATCTATTGCTGAGAAGATGATGGGAAAGGCTTGCTATTGCTAAACCTATTTCTTCCACCATTACTGTTGTTGAAGCCTTGTTGAGGCCTCTGTTGGTCCTTCCATGAGAGATTTTGATGATTTCTCCATGAAGGGTTATAGGTGTTTCCACAGGGTTCTCCCATGTAATTCAGCTCTTCCATTGCTGGGTTCTTAGGATCATAAGCTTCTTCTAGAGATGAAGCTTCTTTGGTACTGCCTGTTGCTGCTTGGATGCCAGACAGACTCTGAGAGATCACATTGACTTGCTGAGTCAAAATTTTATTCTGAGCCAATATGGCATTCAGAGTATCAATCTCAAGAACTCCTTTCTTCTGATTTGTTCCATTATTCACACGATTCATTTCAGAAGTGTACATGAATTGGTTATTTGCAACCATTTCAATGAGTTCCTGAGCTTCTGTAGGCGTCTTCTTCAGATGAAGAGATCATCCAGCAGAGCTGTCCAATGACATCTTGGACAGTTCAGACAGACCATCATAGAAGATACCTATAATGCTCCATTCTGAAAGCATGTCAGAAGGACACCTTCTGATCAATTGTTTGTATCTTTCCCAAGCTTCATAGAGGGATTCACCTTCCTTCTGTCTGAAGGTTTGGGCTTCCACTCTAAGCTTACTCAATTTTTGAGGTGGAAAGAATTTGGCTAGGAAAGCATTGACAAACTTTTCCCAAGAGTTCAGGCTTTCCTTAGGTTGTGAATCCAACCATGTTCTAGCTCTGTCTCTTACAGCAAAGGGAAAAAGCATAAGCCTGTAGACCTCGGGATCAATCCCATTGGTCTTGACAGTGTCACAGATTTGCAAGAATTCAGCCAAGAACTGACGAGGATCTTCCAATGGAAGTCCATGAAACTTGCAATTCTGCTGCATCAGAGAAACTAATTGAGGGTTAAGCTCAAAGTTGTTTCCTCCAATGGCAGGGATAGAGATGCTTCTCCCATAGAAGTCGGGAGTAGGTGCAGTAAAGTTACCAAGCACCTTCCTTGCATTGTTGGCATTGTTGTTGTTTTTGGCTGCCATGGCTTCTTCTTGTTTGAAAATTTTAGTTAGGTCCTCTACAGAGAGTTGTGCTTTAGCTTCTCTTAGCTTTCTTTTCAAGGTCCTTTCAGGTTTAGGATCAGCTTCAACAAGAATGCCTTTGTCCTTGCTCCTACTCATATGAAAGAGAGGAGAAGAAAGTATGGAATCCTCTATGTCACAGTATAGAGATTCCTTGAGGTGTCAGAGAAAAAGAAGAATAGAAGGAGAAGGTAGAGATGAGAATTCGAACTTATAGAGAGAGTCCAAATTGCTGATAGTGGAGGAGTGTTAGTCCTTAAATAGAAGAATGTGAGAAGACGGGGAGAATTTTTGAAATTAAATTTAAAAAGATTTTGAAATAATTAAAAGAAATTTTGAAAAAGTGGTTGATGATTTTCGAAAATTAAAATTGAGAAAGTAGTTAAGTGATTTTGAAAAAGATTTTGAAATTAGAAATCGAAAAGATATGATTGAAAATTATTTTGAAAAAGATGTGGTTGAGAAGATATGATTGAGAAAATATGTTTTTAAAAAGATATGATTGACAATCAATTAAAAAGATTTGATTTTTAAAATTAATGACTTGGCTAACAAGAAATTTAAAAGATATGGTTCTAAAATTCAATTATTGAACCTTTATTAACAAGGAAGAAATTTTTGAATCAAATCACTAATTGTTAGAAAGGATTTTCGAAAATAGTAAAAAAAATGTAAAGGAATTGATTTTGAAAAGATATGATTGAAAAGATTTGATTTTGAAAAATTATGAAAATTTGAAAAAGATTTGAATTAAAAACAAAATCTTCCCTCTTGTGCTATCCTGGCGTTAAACGCCCAGAATGGTATCCATTCTGGTGTTTAACGCCCAAAATACTACCTTTTTGGGTGTTTAACGCCCAGCCAGGTACCCTGGCTGGCGTTTAAACGCCAGTTTTCCTTCCTCACTGGGCGTTTTGAACGCCCATCTTTTTCTGTGTAATTCCTCTGCTGAATGTTCTGAATCTTCAATTCTCTGTATTATTGACTTGAAAAGACGTAGTTTTGAAAATTTTTGAATTTTTAGAGAATAATATCAAAATGAAACTAAATCATGAAGAACTAAAATAAACAATGCATGCAAGACACCAAACTTAGAAATTTTCATATTAGAGACACTAACAAATTTAGAATACATATGAGAAACAACAAAACACACAAAATAAGAGAATTTAAAGATTAGAGCAAGGAAATCATCAAGAACAACTTCAAGATTAATGAAAAACAAAATTCATACATTCGAAAAGTGCAATAAATAAAACATGCAGGACACCAAACTTAAAATTTTTGGAAACAAAAAATTTTTGGTTTTTATGATTTTATTATAATTTTTTTGGTATTTTTCGAAAATTATAAAAAAAATAAGGAATTCAAAATTCTTAATGAGACTTCCAGGAATCATGCAATGTTAGTCTAAATCTCCGGTCCAGGAATTAGACATGGCTTACTAGCCAGCCAAGCTTTCAGTGAAAGCTTTGGTTCAAAACACTAGACATGGCCAATGGCCAGCCAAGCTTTAGCAGTTCATTATATTCAACAGCAAAATTGATAGAAATCAACAAGCTCTTGTGATGATAAGTTGAAACCTTGGTCTAAAAGATTAGACATGGCTTCACAGCCAGCCAGACTTCAATAGATCATCATGAAACTCTAGAATTCATTCTTAAAAACTCTGAAGAACATAATAGAAAATTTTTTTTGTATTTTTGAAATTTTTTTCGAAAATAAAAAGTAAAAAGCTTAAACATAAAATAAAATTACCTAATCTAAGCAACAAAATGAACCGTCAGTTGCCCAAACTCGAACAATCCCCGGCAACGGCGCCAAAAACTTAGTTGTGCAGGGATTGTTTGATTCCAGGCAACGGCACCAAAAACTTGGTGCACAAAATTGTGATCATCAATGGTGCAAACAATTTGGTACGCACAATTTTAATCTCAACTCTTTGTCACAACTCCGCACAACTAACCAGCAAGTGTACTGGGTCGTCCAAGTAATAAACTTTACGTGAGTAAGGGTCAATCACACGGAGATTGTCGGCTTGAAGCAAACCCTGGTCACCTTGTAAATCTCAGTCAGGCGGATTCAAATGGTTATGGAGTATTAATAATTAAAAGATGAATAAAATATAAAATAAGATAGAGATACTTATGTAATTCATTGGTGAGAATTTCAGATAAGCGTATGAAAATACTTTGTTCCTCCTGAACTTCTGCTTTCCTATTGTCTTCATCCAATCATTCATACTCATTTCCATGGCAAGCTGTATGTTGGGTTTCACCATTGTCAATGGCTACCTCCCGTCCTCTCAGTGAAAATGGTCTAAATGCGCTGTCACCACACGGCTAATCATCTGTCGGTTCTCGATCATGTTGGAATAGGATCCATTGATCCTTTTGCGTCTGTCACTACGCCCAACACTCGCGAGTTTGAAGCTCGTCACAGTTATCCCTTCCCAGATCCTACTCGGAATACCACAGACAAGGTTTAGACTTTCCAGATCTCAAGAATGGTCGCCAATAATTCTAACCTATACCACGAAGGTTCCAATCTTAGATTAGAAACCCAAGAGATACACATTCAAGCTTGTTTGCATGTAGAACGGAGGTGGTTGTCAGGCACGTGTTCATAGGTGAGAATGATGATGAGTGTCACAGATCATCACATTCATCAAGTTGAAGAACGAGTGTATATCTTAGAGAAGAAGTATGCGTGAATTGAATAGAAAATAGTAGTACTTTGCATTAATTCATGAGGAACAGCAGAGCTCCACACCTTAATCTATAGTGTGTAGAAACTCCACCGTTGAAAATACATAAGAACAAAAGGTCTAGGCATGGCCATGAGACCAGCCTCAAAAGTGAACATATAAGTTCCAAAGATGAAAAGTTTCTGAAAAGTATATCCAAATACAATAGAAAAAGGTCCTATTTATAGAGAACTAGTAGCCTAGGGTTTACAGAAATAGGTAATTAATGCAGAAATCTTCTTCCGGGCCCACTTAGTGTGTGCTTGGGCTGAACATTGAAGCTTTCACATGTAGAGACTTTTCTTGGAGTTAAACGCCAGCTTTTGTGCCAGTTTGGGCGTTTAACTCCAGCTTTTATGCCAGTTCTGGCGTTTTGACGCCAGAATTTTTATGCAGACTTGGAATGCCGGTTTGGGCCATCAAATCTCGGGCAAAGTATGGACTATTAATATTGCTAGAAATCCCAAGATGTCTACTTTCCAACGCAATTTAGAGCGTGCCAATTGGGCTTCTGTAGCTCCAGAAAATCCACTTCGAGTGCAGGGAGGTCAGAATCCAACAGCATCTGCAGTCCTTTTTCAGCCTCTGAATAAGATTTTTGCTCAGGTCCTTCAATTTCAGCCAGAAAATACCTGAAATCACAGAAAAATACACAAACTCATAGTAAAGTCCAGAAATGTATTTTTTTCTAAAAACTAATAAAAATATAATAAAAACTAACTAAAACATACTAAAAACTACCTAAAAACAATGCCAAAAAGCGTATAAATTATCCGCTCATCAGTGCATAAAACGGTTAATTTATTGTATACATATGAAATGGAAGTAGAAGAATGTGAAAGAATCAAATTTATTCCATTCATGATATACACAATAAAAATCCAATCATGAGACTAATTGCTACATGCAATGAATCCAAGTTTGGTGTTCAAAAGACACCCATTAAATGCCATTTAAGTTGAAGAATATGAAGCAATTTTTTTTGTGATTACTGATGGGGGTTTCGAACTTAATTTTCAGGAAGGAGGTGAGCCCACATGACATTGATAACTCATCAAGTCAGGGAGTCAAAGTGTACTTCACACTTTGGAACTCAAAAATTAGAAGAAAGCTGAAGAGATAGGGGTTGGCGCCTCTACCCACACTGGGCGCCACTCCCAAGTGGGAAAACATTCAATTTTTATCTTCAATTCCCACCTTCCAGATCCGTCTTCTCACCCCTATATATTGCACTCTCCCTCTTCCCCATACTACAAACCTCATTCCTCACAACCGAAACACCCCCTCTACATTTCTTACTTACTTTCTTTCTTTTTTTCCTTATTCTTGCTTTCTTGATTGGGACAATCAAGTCTTATGTTTGGTGTTGGAGCAAACCTTTGATTTGCTATCTTTCTTTGCTCTCTTTCTTAATCCTTTCATCACTCTTTCAACTATCCTCTTCTCATCCAAATGGCACCACCAAAAGCCACTTCAACAAAGAAAAGAAAGACTAAGGAAGCTGGCTCTGGCTCATCAAGCTTCAATGAGTTTAAATTCCTCTCATTGTTCCACCAAAACCAGTTTTATGGGTGAGTGAGTGAGAGGAAAATAATCCCTGAAGTTGGCTTCCAACTAGGGAGGGATGATCACAGAGAAATCAACATTAAAATCAACAATAGAGGCTGGGCACTTTTATGCAACCCACCAAAGAAGGTAGTGGAAAGCTTGGTAAGGGAATTCTATGCTAATTCTGTCCCCCAACCTGGGCAACCATATGACTACCAAAGCTATCTGAGGGGGAAGAGTATTGATTATACCCCTGCCAACATAGACAAGATGCTGATGGTGAAGTACACAAGTTCCACTCGGAGCTTTGAAGAAAGGGTGAAACAACTTGACCCAGGGAGATGAAGCACAATGGGCATGGCACGCCAGTTATAAACTCCAGAGAAGAGACAATGAGCTTTAGTATGGGTGTGGCACGCCAACCATAAATTCCAAAAAGCATTCTTAAAGGTCCATAAGGGGCGTGGCACGCTAGGCTGGGCGTGGCACGCCAACTCCAGCATCTACAATGGGCGTGCCACTTGAGATCGAAGGCGTGGCACACCAATGCATTTGAGCAGAGGAGCATAGAGGAAGCACCAATAAGGGAGTGCCACTTGAGACTTAAGGCGTGGCATGCCAAGTCAAGAATGAATGGGCGTGCCACTTGGGTTCTAGGCGTGGCATGCCAAGGCTTGAAGAGACTCAACACCATAATGGCCGTGCCACTTGAGAATGAAGGCGTGGCATGCCAGTTCATTAGTCCAGAGAGGAAGAATGTAGCTTCTATAAAAGGGCGTGCCACCTGAGATCGAAGGCATGGTACGCCAGCACAAGCCCCCATCGAAGAAGATGATTGGGCGTGCCACTTTGGACACTAGGGATGGCATGCCAAGGCAACATGAAGAGGGGCGTGCCACTTAGGACCTAGCCTTGGCACTCCAGTGTAGTTGACCAGAGAAGAGAATGAAGCCCTCATCAAGGGCATGGCATGCTAGTTTAACAGTCCAGAGAAGAGGAAGAAGAGTTCACTAAGGGCGTGGCACGCCAGACCTGGGCATGCCACGCTAGTTCAAATTTCTAGAAGAAGATGATCATGCTTTATTGAGGGCGTGGCATGCCAGACCTGGGCGTGCCACGCCAGTTCAAGTATCCAGAGAGGAAGAAGAGAAGAAGCCACTATGATAATGGCCGTGCCACTTGAGAATGAAGGCGTGGCATGCCAGTTCATTAGTCCAGAGAGGAAGAATGTAGCTTCTATAAAAGGGCGTGCCACCTGAGATCGAAGGCATGGTACGCCAGCACAAGCCCCCATCGAAGAAGATGATTGGGCGTGCCACTTTGGACACTAGGGATGGCATGCCAAGGCAACATGAAGAGGGGCGTGCCACTTAGGACCTAGCCTTGGCACTCCAGTGTAGTTGACCAGAGAAGAGAATGAAGCCCTCATCAAGGGCATGGCATGCTAGTTTAACAGTCCAGAGAAGAGGAAGAAGAGTTCACTAAGGGCGTGGCACGCCAGACCTGGGCATGCCACGCTAGTTCAAATTTCTAGAAGAAGATGATCATGCTTTATTGAGGGCGTGGCATGCCAGACCTGGGCGTGCCACGCCAGTTCAAGTATCCAGAGAGGAATAAGAGAAGAAGCCACTATCGGCATGCCACTTAAGCTCGAAGGCGTGGCACGCCAAGCCAAGCTGAGAAGCTGGGTGTGACACGCCGCTCACACGCCAGGAGTAATTTTCTTCTTATTTTCCTCTTATTTTCCATTTTAATTTTCTTTTCCTTTTTGTTACTTTTAATTTCTAGTGCTAGGAGTAGTATAAATACCCCCCTAAGAGCACTGAAAAGGGGGTTGGCTAGTAGGTTAGAAAGTTGGGTTGATAGTTTAGTTTTACTTTTACACTTCACTTCATCTTCTTCTCTCTCTTGTACTTTTCTCTAAGCTATGAGTAGCTAAACTCTCTCTCATTGGGAGAGGGAGGTCTGTTGTACTTGATGGATTAATGATAGTGAATTTCTTCTTCTCTTCATTTTCTCTTTGATTTGCTAGAAGAAATTTCGCTCTTCATGTTACTGTTCAATCATCTTGAATAAGAGGTTGAATGCAAAATGGGTTTCATGGGAACCTTGGAAAAGAAAACTTGAAACCATGCTTGAAATTCCTTCTCACACTTGAGTAGATCTGGATTTTGGGATTGGATATGTGACATAAAATCCACCCATTATTTGGATCTATAAAGATGTGCGGTATAATCAGGGACTAAGCTTATCTCTCTTCATGAGCAATTAGACCAAGAAATTGGCTAATTATCAAGATTTGATAGATTGAATCACCAAGGGATTGGGGTTCAATCAATCATGATTTCCAAGAGGTCAATGAGTTGCATGATTGAAGAAGAAATGATCTAGATCTAATCCAAAGAGAGCAATATCTACCAATCCCAATGAATCTTCCCTATTCTTATCTTTCCTATTCTTTATAGCTTTCTTTAATTTCAGCTATTACCCATTCCCCATTTACAATTCAGTCATTTATGTTCCATCACTTTACATTCTTGTTATTTATTTTTTTACACTTTATTGCTTTTCTTTACCTTTAGGTCACTTACATTTCTGCTAATTTAGAATTCTGCACTCAACAATCTCTATTGCTTAGCTTGACTAACTCACCCATTGATTAAAGTTGCTCAATCTACCAATCTTTGTGGCATAGTGGGTTATTACTTGACGATACTTTGGTGCGCTTGCCAAGGAACAGATTCATTACATAGTGACTGAATTCTGGTCATCAGATATTCAAGCTTAACAAAATAAATAACTTAAACCATAAACCATAAATAGGGTTATCTAAACTTAGGGGATTTCTAACTAATATCAAATCACACCGCTGTATCACACAGCCGTCACCAACCTAACCTCCGTGCAATCCTATTGCCACTGTTACCTAACCTCCTCAGCACCAGACAATCACAGATGATACAAGAAAGTAAAACACAAGTAATAAACATACACAGTGTAACAACCCCATTTTTCGAGTACGCGAGATCTTTTTTGAAGGCACGGATTTCTCCGGAAGATCAGAAAAGGGAACACCTCTGATGTATCATCAAGCATCTCAATCTTCGTTGTCATTATGTCATCTTTAAGCTAGAAGCTCTTTTGGGGCAAGCTCAATAACGCAATCACGAAGAACCTAGTTTTTGAACCGTATCGGTTAGGAGTTTTGATTCTGGTTTTCGTAAATAGTCTCAGTTTGATGAACCGAACTCGATTAATGAGATAAGAGAGATAATAGTATAATGTTATCATTATATTAGTATTAAAAGATGCTTGAATGATATTATAAAGTTACCTGGTATGTTTTAGTTAAAAACAGGAAATCGGTTTAACCGAGTTCATAGTTTACTGGTGCATCTTAGCACCAGCACTCTTCGATGACTTTAGCAATGCTAATGCCTCATCATACATTTTTTATTCTCATATTAAATATGTTACTAGTGTCATTTAAGCTAGTAGCTCAGAAAAGAATTTTTAGAGATGTTTTTACGAGTGTTCTGATACATCTAGTTTTAGTAATTATACACCTGAGATATTTTAATATTATTTTAATCAGCACGTTTAAGGTGAGAAATACCTTCTTAACATGTTGATTAAGGTTTGTTCAGTTGAGGTTTTATGGATTCAAAGTTGTTCTTGATGTGTTCTAGGAGGAAAAAGTGCTTTAAGAACACTTCAAAGAGTAACTGAATTTGGAGCAGCAAATCAAGGTAGGGTTTGGAAAAATTAATCTTGATTAATTGTGTTTGAGTTGTGTGATTATGATATGGTTTGTTTATGCTTGAAATGGATTGTTTATATGAGTGATTCTTGTTGAAATTTTGGTGAAAATTTGATAAAATTTGATGATATTCAAGCTATGAATGCATGTTGTTGTGGCTACTGGAATTTTGAACCCTAGGAATCAAATTAGGGTTGAATTTGTGTCGAAATATAGTAGGAAATAAGGGGCTTTAATGGCTGCAATATTATTTTGAATTATGGTAAAAATCGGTTCCTGAAAAGATTAAAAAACGGGTAAAATCAGAGAAAGAATCTGAAGAATTTACGAAAAATACTTTGAGTGTGGTGAAGAACATTGAAGAAAACCTTTTAGATCTTAAAAAGGGCAAGGAATTAAATATTTTGGTGTTTGGGGGGTTATTTTGTAATTTTTGAAAGTTAGGGTGGTTAAAGTAGAAATATTAAAAGTTACTAAATAATAATATTTAATTAAAAATAATATTTTAATAAAAATAATAAAATAATATGAAAAATGCAGTTTTTCGTAAAAGTTTTAGAAAGACAACTTTAAGCGCAGAATCTCATAATTACCTTCATAAAACACTTAAGGAGTGGTAATAATATATTAGTGAGGCAAAGACAAAGGAAAGATAAAAGGTTGAAGAAAAGATAAAAATGAAGAAAAAGTCTACAAAGTTTTAATGACGGAAACTTACAGAGACTAGTGAACGAACTAGGAGCAACATAGTTAGTATTTGAGTTGCGCCTAGGGTCAGGTATTATATGAAAAGTTAAAATATTTCAGTATAGACTTAATGAACCTATACTTGGGACAGGCTAACTATTCATACCGAAATTTACATAAGCTTTAAATACATACGTTAAACAGAGAAATCAGAGCAGAGTAGAGAGACACAGAGAACAGAATGATCAGAGCAGAGTGAAGAGACAAAGAGAAAAGAGTAATATAACAAAGAGAATAGAGGAAAAGAGTATAAAAATAAAGAGTTAAGCTATGTGGCATGATATTCTATTGTATATTCATCTGCTGCTTTTCTGTTAGCCCTAGAGGTCCTGTAGGCCCAAGTTCACCTACAGTGAATTGTTATTCCTGTAGGCCAAAGGTCACCTGTAGTGAATATAAGTTATGTATCTCAGGGTGTTACTCCTATAGGCTGAAGTTCACCTACAGAGAGTTGTTATTCCTGTAAACCGAAGTTCACTTATAGGGGCGCTATTTCTGTAAGCCGAAGTTCACTTACAATGGTGCCATTTCTGTAGGCCGAAGTTCATCTACAGAAAGTTGTTGTGTTGTGTTTAGACTATTCCTGTAAGCCGAAGTTTACTTACAGGAGTGCTATTTCTGTAGGCCGAAGTTCACCTATAGAGAATAAGCCATATCTAGGACTAGTTCCTAGATAATGTCGGGCTGCAAGGCGTAAACCGACACGTGAGCTCATGGCCTGCATAGGACAGACATACATCATCTTTGATTGTGTATTTTCTCTGTTATGATTGTTGTATGAATGTATGCCTTCCCTATTTGTATTCTACTCTTTGTGTCTATGTTTTACTTTCTTGTATTCTTCTGTTTGTGTTCTGTTTTTTATTTTCTCTATTTATCTATCTTCTGTTAACTACTTCTCTATATTCTGTTATTTGTCTGCCAAACAACACGGAATTAATGAGAATAACTAATAACCCCGGCCCTACTAAGAACTCCTCAGTTCTTATCCCTTCTCTCTCTCTTCCCCCTCAGATGGAAGCAAGAGTACCCGTCCATAGTTCGGTGATGATCGTTTCGCAAAGAGGATTCTGCTCTAGGTAGTCTTCTAAGTCTAGAGTGAACTCCATTACCTGTTTATATGTATATATTGCGAGACTAGCCAACATCTACACCCTATTTGTATGCAAACTTTAACTTAAATCCTGTGTACGAGACTCCTGTTATATGGCTACGTGATGAAGTACCAGCAAGACGTCATATGACAACATATGATCGTGCAGAGGAGTAGTAGAAGATCTTCCACCTTTTGATGACATTCCACCTGACTTGAGTTTTGAAGACTTAGAACATTCTTTTCCTCGCTTTAGTAGTTTAGAGGGACTAGGTGAGTATAGAGTCTAGGCTAGCCCGGACACCAGCTTAGGGACTTCTTGAACAGGTCAGGGCCTGGGATGTTGTATGTATATATATGTATATAGTTATTATCTAGTTATATCTAGGGGTGTTCTAACTAAAAGTCTATGCTCTAATAAGGGCTAAATCACTGAATGCTGTCAACTGCTTATGATGTACTTATGTGTGGTTGTTTATAACTATTTTATTTGTTATTATTTGCGAATTTATTGTGAATTATTCAGTTTATTAAACCAAATGTTTTCAACAAAAAAGTGCCTCAAAAAATAACTACGCTTTTAACAACGAATCAGGCTCATATAATAAATAATAGATAATAATTAGGAAGATAAGTTAGTAGCGCTCAGTTTCTAGTATGATCATGACGTACCAGAAATTGGGTCGTTACATACAGCAAGTAAAACAACTAGCAAATAAGCATATTATTCATTTAGGCAAGAGATGCAATTAGGCAAAGCAAACAAAACACATAGAACATGCATATGATGAATGCCTGTCCAATTGGCTCGTGATATCACTTGTCGGTCTATAAATACCAACCCGACACATCCTTTCGGATGTCGCCTTTCTGCCACGTCTGAGGGTATAGCGCCTGACACACTTTTGTTCCGAGGATATAGTGCCTGGCAAACTATCGTTCCGAGGATATAGTGCCTGGGACACTTGCATGCTCAATCCAAGGATATAGTGGCTGGCACACTCTTGCGGCAGAGAAGGAAAACAACAACAACATCTGTTTCATCATAAATCATTCCAAGGATATAGTGCCTGGCATATTATCCACATCCAACAAGTCCATCGACCTCAAATCATCACCAGTCATCACCATTTCTCATCTCAAATCACTTCTAATTATCAATTCTCAACATTCCAAGGATATAGTGCCTGTCACACTTTCCTTCAATATCCATCAAGCTTATAATAACCATCATCAATTCTTAATTCCATAAGTTACCCTCCATTCATAGGTTCTTAAGCCATTGCCAATAAAACACTTCGCTAGTTCACCCACAACTTCAGAAACCTAAGCCTTTGTCTTCTAAACTCATAACCGAAATGCCCCTTTTTATTCGCTTATTATTTTCTCCCTTGATTCCAAGCCTAAAACTGGTAAAAAGGTTATATATAAGTGTTACGGAAGTTTGCAAGCTTGCCGGGAAGGTAAAACAGTTAAAAACAAGGTTTTTGTTGAAAAACAGGGCAGTGTGCATTTGCATAATGTTGTGCGTATGCACGCTCATAGGAATTTTCAAGAAGTGTGCATACGCATAGAGGTGTGCGTACGCACAGGAGTAAAAATTTCCAACTCAGCTCATTCACACATTGCGTGCGAACACCCTCAATAGAGTACACCTTCCAACGTGTGCGTGCGCATAGCTTGCAAAACTTCATTGGTTGTGTATGCACACAGAGCGTGCTAGCGCTCCCAACAGCAGCCATATCCCCGTATGTGCGTACGAACAAGAGTGTGCATGCGCACAGCTTTTAAAAATACACAGGGTGTGCATGCGCACAAGGCTGTGCGTGCGCACAAAAATCAGAAATCACAAATTTTACAAAATTTCTCTACAAAATTCAGATTTCTACAAAATTGATACCGTAGCTCAAGATATGTTCCATCAAAGTTAGCCCAAAACTCATTTTTACCAAAAACCCTAAAAACTCAAATTCACTAAATCTCTCAATTCAACACCAAACTACTCACAATCAAAATAATACCAAAACAGCACAAAGGTTCCTACCACTCATTCCTCAAAAATCAACCATCCAATCATCTAAATCATTTAATACTCACCTCATCCAACTTTAAAATTCAACCTAAGTTCACATCAAATTTCCTCAACCACCATCTAATATCCACATCAACCACAAGATCCAAAAATCCAAAATCATCATCAACATATATCATCACATATCATAATCATCAATATCCTTCAATCCAAACCATCACTAACATTTGACATTAACTTATTACCATGAATTCTCATAATCCTCATTATTCATCAATGTAACAAATCACCAACAATACTTATCAACACCAAGCATCAATTTATCATCATCCAAAATTCGTAATCCACACCATTTATCAACAATTTCAACACTCACCTTCAATTACCAACAACATCAATATTCATCATTAATCATCAACCATATCAACAAACCCTCATCAACAATAATAAATCACAACATTCATCATCAACCTTCATAGTCATTAAATACCAACAATCAACATCAAAATTCATATATTCCATATCCTAAAACTCTATATCATCATCACCACCATACAACTTATCTTCAAACATCAAAATCATATACAATTAAATAAACACCCAAACATCCAATCCTATCTTAAGGTCAACTAGCCTAAGGTTCACGAAACATTTCATATTACATAAAGGAAACCAAAACCATACCTTGGCTGATTCCCAATATGCTCAAACACCAAACTTGATTCCAACAAGCTTCCACCATGCTCCAAACCACCAAAGCCAAACCAAAAGCCACCACCAACTCCAAAAACAAGCTTCATACAAACAACATAACCATGCATTATCAACTAAAGCTTACACTACATCAAACTGTAAGGATATAGAGGTTCCTTACCTTATCCAATGGTGATTGGGGTAAAGCCCGACAATTACCCGCAACTAGAGAACACCTAAACAAGCAAAATGACAAAATCTACTCAAAAACTCTAACCAAAAAATGTAGAAATCTAGGGCTGGAAACTGGAGCTTAAGTTTCTAAATCTTACCACTAAAACCTAGATAGAAACGAAGAGCTTGTTGAGAGTTTCACGTGGCCGCAAACAGCTCATCAATCGGAGCTCCGTAGCTCAAGTTATGGCCAAAAGAAGGAGGAGGTAAATAGTGCACTCTCTTCTTCCTCTCTTCTCTCTTTCAGCGCCCTCTCATCATATTAGGGTAAGAATGAGCTGAGTGCTCATTAATAGAGCATATATATGTTGGGCCTTGGGCCTAGTTTGGGCCCGATCCAACCGGTTAGCGTTTTTAGCCTGTTTGGCCCACTTTGGGCCAAAACCTTTAATATTAACGCCCGATTTTTTATTCTAAATTATTTTTATCCTTTCAAAATAATAAATCAATTTTCAAAATCTTATTTTCCAAAATACGCGGTACTGGACAGACTAGAGCCGGTACTACCGGCTTAAGCACTAGTACACATTTTTACAAAACCTTTCGCAAAAGATACATTTTCCAACTCAGAAAAATTCATTGAAATCAAATTTCATCTTTATATTTCAAATTAAAATTTCTAAATTTTGAATCTACTTCTGGCACTTAAAATTTATTATTTTATTAAAGCGGTTAAGCCAGTTCTTACAGACAAGCTCATCCTTAAGGGTTTCAAAGGCATGCATACATTAAATGTCAAAAATAAAAGGGACATCAGTAACTAAAAGGTTGCTTAATGGCTTTGTAATTTTGGAAAAGTCCTTTACAAATCTCCTGTAAAATGCAGCATGACCTACGAAACTTCTTATGGCTTTGACACTAACTAGAGGTGGTAATTTTTCAATTACCTCCACTTTGGTCTTGTCAACCGCTATGCCTTTGTTTGAGATCCAGTGGTCAATAACAATAACTTCGGTAACCATAAAAATGAAAAAACAAGGTTTGGCTCTTGGCACCTTCTCAAAACATAGGATAGATGTTGCAAGCAATCATCAAAAGAGACACCAAAAATAGAGAAATCATCCATAAAAACCCCAATGAATTTTTTAACCATATTAGAAAAAATAGAAAGCATGCACCTTTGAAAAGTGGCAGGAGCATTGCAAAGCCCAAAAGGCATGCGGCGGTAGGCAAAGACACCAAACGGGCAAGCGAATACTGTCTTCTCTTGATCTACAAGGTCTACTACAATTTGATTGTACCCTGAATAGCCGTCCAATAAAAAATAAGGCATATCGCGCCAATCTCTCTAGCATCTGATTAATAAAAGGCAGGGAAAAGTGATCTTTCCTAGTGCCAGTGTTGAGCTTTCTATAGTCAATGCACATGTGCCACCCTGTGATGGTTCTCGTAGGAATGAGCTCACTCTTTTCATTAGTGATCTCTATGACTCCACCTTTCTTGGGAACAACATGAACTAGGCTCACCTAAAGGCTATCAGAAATTGGGCAAATTATCTCCGCTTCCCATAACCTCATTACCTCTCTCTGAACTACCTTTTTCATTACGAGATTGAGCCTCCTTTGTGCTTGCACCACTAGTTTTGAGTCTTCTTCAAGCAAGGTTTTATGCATGCACATTGCAGGGCTTATTCCTTTAAGATCACCAATGGTCCATTCAATGGCAGTTTTGTGGTTCCTCAATACTTTAAGTAATTTAACTTCCTCACACATGCTCAAGGAGGAACTTATGATTACTAGATAAGTGTATTCATCTCCATGGAATGCATATTTGATAGTTGGAGGCAGGGGATTCAATTCAAGCTTGGGTGACTGGTGCACGAAATTGTGATTACACTTTTCACAACTCCGCACAACTAACCAGCAAGTGCACTAGGTCGTCCAAGTAATACCTTACGTGAGTCAGGGTCGATCCCACGGAGATTGTCGGCTTGAAGCAAGCTATGGTTATCTTGTAATTATTAGTCCGGAGATTAATGATAAAAATGATTTTTGTTTATGAAAAGTAAATAACATGAAATAAATGGTACTTGTGATTCAGTACTAAGGAACAGGTTGAGGTTCTGGAGATGCTTTATCGTCTGAATCTCTGCTTTCCTACTGTCTTCTTCTCCAAATACGCATGGCTTCCTTCAATGGAACGCTGTATGTTGGTGGATCAACTTTGTCAATGGCTACCATCCATCCTCTCGGATGAAAAACACCAGGCACGGTTTTTGTACGGCTAATTGATGACAAGTCATCTTAGCCTAGTTTCACTACCCTTTTTCTTTTGTTTTCAATAGAATTATGCACTTTCTTGAGCCATAAGCAAGCCAATTGGGTAGATTTTCATGCTTCCTTTGATTTAATCAACCATGTATGAATTCATGCTATTTCATGAGATTTTATGCTATAATTGTCACATATTATGAAAGAATGAATATCTCATGATTTTGAGCATAGCTTTGATGTGTTTGGTTGATTAATGATAGGTGAAGAAAGCTTGGAGAAAGGTTGAAGCAAGAAGGAATGGTTAGGAGGAAGAGAGGACAAAAAGTTTGAGCAAAAGTTTGCCTCAAACTTTAGCTCAAACTTTTGGATTAATTAAAAATGAACCAGGAAGCAAAAAGATGGACCAAAAGTTAGCCTCAAACTTTTGTGCAAACTTTTGGG
>NC_029791.2:89029074-89029755 GCF_000816755.2 Arachis ipaensis
ATTTCATGAGGTTTTATGCTATAATTGTCACATATTATGATATCTCATGAATCTCATGATTTTGAGCATAGCTTTGATGTGTTTGGTTGATTAATGATAGGTGAAGAAAGCTTGGAGAAAGGTTGAAGCAGGTTAGGAGGAAGGTTGAAGCAAGAAGGAATGGTTAGGAGGAAGAGAGGACAAAAAGTTTGAGCAAAAGTTTGCCTGAAACTTTAGCTCAAACTTTTGGATTAATTAAAAATGAACCAGGAAGCAAAAAGATGGACCAAAAGTTAGCCTCAAACTTTTTGGCTAACTTTTGGGCAAAAGCTGGAGCAAAAGTTAGCCTCAAACTTTTTGGCTAACTTTTGGCATCACAAAACACTCCCTGGATGAGCAAAAGTTTGCGCCAACGTTAGCCCCTAACTTTTTGGCTAACGTTGGCGCATGAAAAACACTCCATGGACTAGCAAAAGTTTGTGCCAACGTTAGCCCCTAACTTTTTGGCTAACGTTGGCGCCATGAATAAGCAAGGGGAGGCCAACGTTGGAGCAAAAGTTAGACCCCTAACTTTTGCCCCAACGTTGGTATCAGCAAGGAAGGGTGCTGATGTGAAAAGTTGGAGCAAAAGTTAGCCTCTAACTTTTACTCCAACTTTTACTCAAGCTTTCATAATTCCAACCCGGTTCAATTCGGTTCTTT
>NC_029791.2:89029777-89044321 GCF_000816755.2 Arachis ipaensis
TGCACTTGCCGGTTAAGTTTGGGTGTTTTGGAGAAATTCGTTTTTCCACGAAAATATCCCATCAAGTTTTTGGCGCCGTTGTCGGGGATTGAATAGATTGACAATGATTAAGTGAGGTGGTAGTTTAGATCAAGCACTTTTTCTTTAACTTTGACTAACCCACTAACTGTTCGAGACTTTGTCTCTACTAACTCTAACTGCACTCAAGTTACAGAGTGCTCTGTTTTAGTTTCTGGTTCTATTTGTGTTTCTGATTTTGTGATAAGAGGAAAGAGCGATGAATCCACACCTTTTGATCCTGAAACATTTTGGAGGTTGAGGAAAGAGGCAAGAGATAGAGACATATAAAGAGATCTCCATGATACCATTTGGATGAAAATCCTAAGATCTAAGACTCCCAATATGTGAGGACTAGTGAGCACTGACGCCCTTGCATGAGCATATAATTTAGAGTTCACCCCACTGTTACTTAATCACTTTACTCACAGGACTTTACAAGTTGTTCTTCAATCCATCTTAAATGAAAGAACCATTGAGCATAAATCATTCCTTGCTTGGGGACAAGCAAGCTTTAAGTTTGGTGTTGTGATGACAAGTCATCTTAGCCTAGTTTCACTACCCTTTTTCTTTTGTTTTCAATAGAATTATGCACTTTCTTGAGCCATAAGCAAGGCAATTAGGTAGATTTTCATGCTTCCTTTGATTTAATCAACCATGTATGAATTCATGCTATTTCATGAGATTTTATGCTATAATTGTCACATATTATGAAAGAATGAATATCTCATGATTTTGAGCATAGCTTTGATGTGTTTGGTTGATTAATGATAGGTGAAGAAAGCTTGGAGAAAGGTTGAAGCAAGAAGGAATGGTTAGGAGGAAGAGAGGACAAAAAGTTTGAGCAAAAGTTTGCCTCAAACTTTAGCTCAAACTTTTGGATTAATTGAAAATGAACCAGGAAGCAAAAAGCTGGACCAAAAGTTAGCCTCAAACTTTTTGGCTAACTTTTGGGCAAAAGCTGGAGCAAAAGTTAGCCTCAAACGTTTTGGCTAACTTTTGGCATCACAAAACACTCCCTGGATGAGTAAAAGTTTGCGCCAACGTTAGCCCCTAACTTTTTGGCTAACGTTGGCGCATGAAAAACACTCCCTGGACTAGCAAAAGTTTGCGCCAACGTTAGCCCCTAACTTTTTGGCTAACGTTGGCGCCATGAATAAGCAAGGGGAGGCCAACGCTGGAGCAAAAGTTAGACCCCTAACTTTTGCCCCAACATTGGTATCAGCAAGGAAGGGTGCTCATGTGAAAAGTTGGAGCAAAAGTTAGCCCCTAACTTTTACTCCAACTTTTACTCAAGCTTTCATAATTCCAACCCGGTTCAATTCGGTTCTTAAATTCGGTTTTACGCCAGAAAATGGTCTCTGGCTGGCGTTTAACGCCAGTTTGGGCCATCAAATATTGGGCAAAGTATGGACTATTATATATTTCTGGAAAGCCCAAGATGTCTACTTTCCAAAGCAATTGAGAGCGTGCCAATTGGGCGTTTGTAGCTCCAGAAAATCTACTTCGATTGTAGCAGGGTCAGAATCCAACAGCATCTGCAGTCCTTTCTCAGCCTCTGAATCAGATTTTTGCTCAGGTCCCTCAATTTCAGCCAGAAAATACATGAAATTACAGAAAAACACACAAACTCATAGTAAAGTCTAGAAATATGATTTTTTCATAAAAACTAATAAAAATATAATAAAAAGTAAATAAAACATACTAAACTATGTAAAAATAATGCCAAAAAGGGTATAAATTATCTGCTCATCACAACACCAAACTTAAATTGTTGCTTGTCCCCAAGCAACTAAAAACAAAATAGGATAAAAAGAAGAGAATATAAAATAAATTTCAAAAATATCAATGAAGATTAGTTTCAATTAGATGAGCGGGACTAGTAGCTTTTTGCTTCTGAACAGTTTTGGCATCTCTCTTTATCCTTTGAAGTTCAAAATGATTGGCATCCATAGGAACTCAGAATTCAGATAGTGTTATTGATTCTCCTAGTTCAGTATGTTGATTCTTGAGCACAACTACTTTATGAGTCTTGGTCGTGACCCTAAGCATTTTGTTTTCCAGTATTACCACCGCATACATAAATGCCGCAGACACATAATTGGGTGAACCTTTTCAAATTGTTCTTTCTGCTTTGGACCACGACTTTAACTTCTCAGTCTCAAGCTTTTCACTTGATATCTTCATGCCACAAGCACATGGTTAGAGATAGCTTGATTTAGCTGCTTAGGCCTGGATTTTATTCCTTTGGGCCCTCCTATCCATTAATGCTCAAAGCCTTGGATCCTTTTTACCCTTGCCTTTTAGTTTAATGGGTTATTGGCTTTTTCTGCTTGATTTTCTTTATCTTTATCTTTCTTTATTTTTTGCCATTTTTTTTGAATTTTTTTTGCAAGCTTTGTGTTTTTCACTGCTTTTTCTTACTTCAAGAATCAATTTTATGATTTTTCAGATTATCAATGACATTTTTCTTTTTTTCATTATTCTTTCAAGAGCCAACAATATTAACATTCATAAACTTCATTATCAAAAATATACACTGTTCAAGCATTCATTGAGGAAACGAAAAGTATTGCCACCATATCAAAATAATTAAGCTAATTTCAAGATAAATTTCGAAACTATGCACTTCTTGTTCTTTTGCAATTAAAAACATTTTAAGACATAAACTCTAAACTTTAATGATCATGTAATAAAAATAAGACATAAAATAAACATAAAAGCAGACAAATAATAAAAGAAAGGAAATTAAAGACATAAAAATAAATGACTCTAATACTAATGCTTATGTAACACTCAAAATAGGTTTCTAATAATAAAAGTTATCACAGAGTTAGGACTCAACAACCTTCATTTTGAGAGGTAAGTGCTCCTTGAATCTGTGGGACGTCTGGCTCTTCAAGGGATAGCTTCTGGCGCTTTAGCTCCTATATCTCGCGCCCTTGTTTCTCTTGTTCTATGAGCAGTTTGCAGAGCATGCTGTTTTGATTCTGCTGCTCTTCTTTGAGTTGATTCACAGCTTCTTGCAGCTTGGTGACAGATGCTTCTAAGCGAGCCCAATAGTCAAATTGAAGAATTTCTGGAAGGAGTTTATGCGCCCCCCTCTTAATGAGGTTATCTTGAATTTGAGGTCCATCCATCACTTTTTTGGTGATTGGGTGTTCAACTGGGATATATTCATCCACACCCATCTGTACCCCCGCATCTTTACATAACAGACTAATCAAGCTTAGGTAGGCCAGTTTGGCCTCAGTGGATTCCTTGTTTGCAAACATGTAAATTTCAACAGGGATCAGCTGATGAATCTCTACCTCCTTCCCTAGCATAATACAGTGAATCATCACTACCCTCTTGACAGTGACTTTAGATCAGTTGCTGGTTGGGAGTATAGAACACCCAATAAAATCTAGCCAACCTCTAGCAACTGGTTTGGGATCTCCTCTCTTTAGCTGGTTTGGGAAACCTTTTGAATTAGTAATCCACTTGGTTCTAGGGAGGCATATGTCCTCTAGAACTTGATCTAGTCTTTTATCCTTGGCCATTCTCCTGTTAAAGGACTCTGGATCATCTTGTAGTTGAGGAAGTTTGAGAACTTCTCTCACTTTGTCAAAATGGAAGTAAATAATCTTCCCTCTGACCATAGTCTGAAAGGAGTAGAAAGTAGTTCCCTCTAATCTTTGCTTTTCTGTCATCCACATATTTGCACAAAATTTCTGGACCATGTTTCTTCCAACATGTATCTCAGGATTAGCCAGGACTTCCCAGCCCCTGTTTTGAATCTGCTCTTGGATCTCCGGGTATTCATCTTCTTTCATATTGAACCTAACTTCCAGGATCACTGATCTTCTGCACACAATTTTGAAATAATGGTCTGCATGTTCTTTGGTGCAGAAATTCTCATGCATCCAATGTGGTTTTGGATTGCTTTCTTTCTTGTCTCTTGAAGTGGTTTGTCTTCCTTTGGGTGCCATGAGATTAGTTTGTTTTGGCTTAGGGATCACGAAAATCACACCAAACTTTGAGATTTGCTTGCCCTCAAGCAAACTAAAAAGAAAGAAGATGAATAGATGGAGAGAAGGATTCAAATGATGGATGAAGAGGGGCTGGCTGAATGTGTATTTAAAAGGGAGGGAGGGAATGGGTTTCGAATTATTTTTGAAAAAGATAAGATAGAAAGATATGATTGATAAAAGATAAAATTTGCAAAATATGAGATATTTGAAAAGATATGAGGAAGTTAAATTTGAATTTTTGTGAATGCACCTAAGAAATAAAAGATAAGATGGATGAATTAAAAAGATTTGGAAAGAAATTGGAAAGTTAAATGAGTTTTTTTTTTTTTAAGAACATCTAAAAAAAAGGATTGAAAAGAGTTTATAAGATTATTAATTTTTGAAATTGGAAATTGAAAGATGAATATTTGTAACATTTTTATGCAGAAAATTATGAATTAAAACATGAAAATTTAAAAAATTTTGAATTGGAAACAAAATTACCTCCCCCTTGCTGTTCTGGCATTAAACGCCCAGAATGATAGCCATTCTAGCGTTTAATGCCCATCTGGTGGCCATTTTGGGCATTTAACGCCCAGCCAGAAATCCTTCTTTTACTGGGCGTTTTTCTGAACACCCAGAATGCTGCCATTTCTGGCGTTAAACGCCCAGAATACTACCCATTCTAGCGTTTAACTCCCAGAATGATACCTTTATTGGCGTTAAACGCCCAAAATGGTAGCCATGCATTATGGCGTTTAACGTCCAAATTGCCTCTTTACTTGCGTTTTAATGCCACTGTGCTCTTTTTCTCTGCGATTCTTCTGCTTTATGTTTTGAACCTCCATTTTCCTAATTTATTCACTGAAATGTATTAACTAATCATGAGCAACAAAATTAAATAGACTTATATAATTGTTATAAACATCTAATTTTTTATAATGGCTGGGTTGCCTCCCAACAAGCGCTTCTTTACTGTCTTTAGCTGGACTTTTGCTGAGCTTTTAATTTAGTCTCAATTTTGAGCAATCTTGCTCAACATTGCCTTCAAGATAATGTTTAAATCTCTGTCCATTGACAATGAACTTTTTATCAGAGTCCATATCCTGAAGCTCTACATATCCATATGGTGACACGCTTGTAATCACATATAATCACTTCCACCGGGACTTCAATTTCCCAAGGAACAATCTGAGCCTAGAGTTAAACAGCAGAACCTTCTGTCCTATCTCAAAGACTCTAGATGACAGCTTTCTTTCATGCCACCTTTTTGCTTTCTCCTTGTAAATTTTAGCATTTTCAAAAGCATTAAGTCTGAACTCTTCTACCTCATTCAATTGGAGTAATATCTTTTCTCCAGCTAACTTTGCATCAAGGTTTAAGAACCTGGTTGCCCAGTAGGCCTTGTGTTCCAGTTCCACTGGTAGATGACAGGCTTTTCCATACACAAGCTGGTATGGAGAGGTCCCTATAGGAGTCTTGAATGCTGTTCTGTATGCCCACAGAGCATCATCCAGACTTCTTGCCCAATCCTTTCTACGGGTACTTACGGTCCATTCCAGGATTTGTTTTAGTTCTCTATTTGAGACTTCAGCCTGCCCATTTGTCTGTGGATGATATGGAGTTGCCACTTTATGGTTAATTCCATATCGGACCAAAGCAGAGTCAAGCTGTTTATTGCATAAATGAGTGCCTCCATCACTGATCAGTATCCTAGGGACACCGAACCTACTGAAGATATGCTTCTGGAAGAATTTCATCACTGTCTTAGTATCATTAGTGGGTGTTGCAGTTGCCTCTACCCATTTAGATATATAGTCTACTGCCACCAGAATATAAATGTTTGAATATGATGGTGGAAAAGGCCCCATGAAGTTAATACCCCATACATCAAACAACTCAATCTCTAGGATCCCTTGCTGAGGCATGGCATAACCGTGAGGCAGATTACCAGCTCTCTGGCAACTGTCACAGTTACGTACAAACTCTCGGGAGTCTCTATAGAGAGTAGGCCAGTAGAAACCACATTGGAGAACCTTTGTGGCTGTTCGCTCAACTCCAAAGTGTCCTCCATATTGTGATCCATGGCAATGCCATAGGATCTTCTGTGCCTCTTCTCTAGGCACACATCTACGCATTACTCCGTCTGCACACCTCCTAAAGAGATATGGTTCACCCCACAAGTAGTACTTTGCATCAGAAATCAATGTTTTTATTTGTTGCTTACTATACTCTTTGGGTATGAATCTCATAGCTTTATAGTTTGCAATGTCTGCAAACCATGGTACTTCCTGAATGGCAAAGAGTTGCCCATCCGGAAAAGTTTCACAGATCTTAGTAGGAGGGAGGGACGTTCCTGCTACTGGTTTTATCCGGGATAGGTGATCTGCTACTTATTTCTCTGACCCTTTTTTGTCTCTTATTTCTATATCAAACTCTTGCAGAAGTAACACCCATCTTATGAGTCTGGGTTTTGAGTCCTGCTTTGTGAGGAGATATTTTAGAGCAGCATGGTCAGTATACACAATCACTTTTGATCCTACTAAATAAGATCTGAACTTGTCAATGGCATAAACCACTACAAGCAACTCTTTTTCTGTGGTTGTGTAATTCTTCTGCGCGTCATTTAAAATACGGCTAGCATAATAAATGACATGCAAAAGCTTGTTATGCCTCTGTCCCAATACTCCACCAATGGCATGGTCACTGGCATCACACATTAGTTCGAATGGTAATGTCTAGTCTGGTGCAGAAATGACTGGTGATGTGACCAGCTTGGCTTTCAGAGTCTCAAATGGCTACAGACACTCTGTGTCAAAGATAAATGGCATGTCAGCAGCTAGCAGATTGCTCAGGGATTTTGCAATTTTTGAAAAATCCTTTATAAACCTCCTATAGAATCCTGCATGCCCCAGAAAGCTTCTGATTGCCTTAACATTGGCAGGTAGTGGTAATTTTTCAATTACCTCTACCTTAGCTTGATCCACCTCTATTCCCTTGTTTGAAATTTTGTTTCCAAGGAAAATTCCTTCAGTCACCATAAAGTGACATTTTTCCCAGTTTAAAACCAGGTTAGTCTCTTGGCACCTTTTCAGAACAAGTGCTAGATGATCAAGACAGGAGCTGAATGAGTCTCCAAATACTGAGAAGTCATCCATGAAGACTTCCAGAAATTTCTCTACCATATCAAAGAAGATAGAGAGCATGCACCTCTGAAAGGTTGCAGGTGCATTGTACAAACCAAATGGCATCCTTCTGTAGCAAATACTCCAGAAGGACATGTGAATGCTGTTTTCTCTTGGTCCTGAGGATCTACTGCAATTTGGTTATAACCTGAATAACCATCCAAAAAGCAGTAGTATTTATGATCTTCTAGTCTCTCTAGCATCTAGTCTATGAATGGTAAAGGAAAATGATCCTTTCTGGTAGCTGTATTGAGTCTTCTGTAGTCAATACACATACGCCACCTTGTAACTGTTCTTGTCAGAACCAGTTCATTCTTTTGATTATGAACCACTGTCATGCCTCCCTTCTTGGGGACAACTTGGATAGGGCTCATCCAGGGGCTATCAGAAATAGGATAAATAATCCCAGCTTCTAGTAACTTAGTGATCTCTTTTTGCACCACCTCCTTCATGGCTGGATTCAGCCGCCTCTGTGGTTGAACCACTGGCAGAGCATCATCCTCCAATAGGATCTTGTGCATGCATCTGGCTGGGCTAATGCCCTTAAAATCACTTATGAACCACCCAAGAGCTGTTTTATATGTCCTTAGCACCTGAATTAGTGCTTTCTCTTCCTGTGGCTCTAAAGCAGAGCTTATGATTACCGAAAAAGTGACATCTTCTCCCAGAAATACATATTTCAGGGATGGTGGTAGTGGCTTGAGCTCGGGTTTAGGAGGCTTCTCCTCTTCCTGAGGAGTTTTCAGAGGTTCTTCTATTTTCTCTGATTCTTCCAGATCAGGCTGAACATCTTTAAAAATGTCCTCTTGCTCTGATTCGTGACTCTCAGTCATATTGACCTCTTCAACCAGGGAGTCAATGATATCAGCGCTCATGCAGTCTTTTTGTGTGTCCGGATGCTGTAAAACTTTGACAGCATTCAACTTGAACTCATCCTTATTGACTCTCAAGGTTATCTCCCCTCTTTGGACGTCAATGAGGATTTGTCCAGTTGCTAGGAAAGGTCTTCCTAGAATGAGAGTTGCACTCTTGTGCTCCTCCATTTCCAGTACTACAAAGTCAGTGGGGAAAGCAAATTGCCCAACCTTGACAATCATGTCCTCAATTACGCCTGATGGAATCTTAATGGAGCCATAAGCTAGTTGGAGGCATATTCGGGTTAGTTTAACTTCATCAGTCAAACCAAGCTTTTTGATAGTGGATGCAGGTATTAGGTTGATACTTGCCCCAAGATCACATAGAGTTGTCTTGGTACAAGCACCCTCTAATGTGCATGGTATCATAAAGCTTCCGGGATCTTTAAGCTTCTCTGGTAAGCTTTTCAGAATGACTACACTGTATTCTTCATTGAGAAAAAATTTTTCAGTTTCTCTCCAATCCTTCTTATGACTTAAGATCTCTTTCATGAACTTAGTATAAGAGGGTATTTGCTCAAGTGCCTCTGCAAACAGAATCTTTATTTTAAGAGTCTTGAGATAGTCTGCAAAGCGGGCAAATTGTTTATCCTGTTCCGCTTGGCGGAGTTTCTGAGGATAAGGCATCTTGGCTTTATATTCTTCAACTTTAGTTGCTGCAGGTTTACTTCCTACAAAAGTGGTTGGAGAAGCCTGCCTAAGGGGGTTGTTATCAGCACTTGCATGTGTCTGATCCCCTATTGGCATTTGAATGCCAGAATTGGGTGCTTTTTGGGCGTTTAACGCCAGATTGCCACCCTTTTCTGGCATTTAAACGCCAGAATTGGGCATCCACTAGGCGTTTAACACCAATTTTTCACCCTTTTTCTGGCGTTTGAACGCCAAAATCATTCCTCTTTGGGCTCTTACTGTCCTCAGATGGATTTTGGGCAGTGGCTTAGTCATCCTCTTTCAGTTGTTCCTTTCTTGGCTTTCTGCTGCCTTGAGTTGAGACATTTAGTGTCTTCTCACTTCTTAAATGAACAGCTTGGCACTATTCTGTTATCTGTTTAGATAGTTGTTGTCTTGTCTAATCCAATTGTGCTTCCATATTCTTGTTGGCATTCTTAGTGTCTTGTAACATCTCTTTGAATTCTGCTAACTATTTTGTTATAAGAAGCAATTGCTGATTGAGTTCAACAAGTTATTCTGGAGGACTAAGTTCAGTGGATAGTGCTTTAGCCTCTTCTTTTATGGAGGACTCACTGCTTAAGTACAGATGCTGATTGTTAGCAACTGTATCAATGAGCTCTTGAGCCTCTTCAATTGTCTTTCTCATGTGTATAGATCCACCAGTTGAGTGGTACTACAACAAATAAGGGTTTTCGCAATGGTCAAAAATCGTTGCCGTAGATCGAAAAACCGTTCCTAAAACTTTAGGCAACACTTTGGCAACGGTTTTTGACCTGTGGTATATGTGGCCATTACCAATGCTCATAGGCAACAGTTTTTTACCTAAGGCAACGGCAACAAAAAAACTATTGCCAAAGCTATTGGCATAAGCAACGGTTTTGAAAGAAAATTTTAACCAACGGTTTTGAACTGTTACTTGATAAACAACGGTTTTGAACCGTTCTCTTTCAGAATCCAATGGTTTAAAACCATAACTGGATAGGTAACAGTTTTAGATTGTTGTAGTTTTATTATTCACATAGCCAACAGTTTTAAACCATTACCATTGGTATCGTTTTTTGGCAACGGTTTTAATACCATTGCCAATTTATAGTCATCTAAGACAACGGTTTTAAAGCATTGTCATTGGTGTCGTTTTTGGCAACGGTTTTAAAACCATTGTGATTTTATACTCATTTAAGACATCGATTTTAAATCATTACCATTGGTGTCATTTTTCGGCAACGGTTTTAACACCATTGTCTTTTATAAAATTTGACAATAATTTCTTATAATATATAATTCTTTATTTACAATAGTAGTTTTCTTGTGAATAAAATTAATTCCAAATTTTTTTAATTATTTAGTGTCAATAAATAATCTAAACATTTTCCATCAAATTTGACTTATAAAAATTGTTGTAAGATCCACAATCACATTATATTATCATTGCAAGATAACATAATACTAGTCTAGGTCATAACTACTTGTACTTATATCATCATCATTTTTCAAAATACCATAATAATACTATAGCCTAAGTCATGACAACCTTGAACTATATCATTTAATTTTGCAAAAAAAATAATAACAAAAAAGAGTTGAAATAGCTAAGTAGCAAATAGATTTATCATCATGTCCACAAGTTCATGACTTTTACTCTGTAACATTTGCTCTTAAAATTTTGATGTTAATCAAGTTCGATTTTCCCTTCAACATAGTTTTCCTGTAAACACAAAAGAAAAAAAAATCAAATATAAAACTATACATCTTTAATACTAATAATGTTTACTAAAAATGATTGAGAGAGAGAGGACAAACATATATATCATAACAATCTTCTATTTAGCTACACAAAACAATTGAATCAACATAATCAACCATATTTAAGATATGATAACATATAGAAACTTTAACAACAAATAATACCTCATCATGTGCATCATTGTTTGGATTGCCTAAAGTGCTTCCTAGTTGAGCAGCTAACATCTCAAAGTCCACTCCTGAGCTTTTTTGTTGCGAGGAAACTAGAAGTCGCTTCTAAAATTAAAGTCAAAGTGTAAAAAGAGTTACAGACCAAGACAGAATTTTATTTTTCTTATTCAGATATTGTTCCTATTCAAACATAAAAAGGACATTTGTCTTCATAAAAATAAATCTAGTTAAGTTATAATATAATCAAATTAATTTTCAGTTGACAATGAACTAATTAAATGCTCCAAATTAATACAATATTTCAGTAATTAATTAGTTTAAAATTATAAAATGAGTATTTTTAAAATAGTTGAAATAATTTGTTATTTTATTTATGAAATTACACAAGCATATCATATGTGAGTAGTAGTCATGCGTCTCTTTCTGTATCTTTAGTTAGAACCCTACTTTTGGATGAACACTACTAGTCATGCGTCTCTTTTTGTCTCCTTCATTCTCATCCAATTGCTCTTCACCATCAAGTTCGTTGTTAAGTTTAAGAAATTTATCAATTGGCATTAAATCAAATTGACGTGTTTTTCCCTTCTTAGTTAGATTTTTTTGCAAGCTGCCAAACTCTTCAACATCATCTATAATTGTGGTCTCTTTTCTCTTCAAATCTTGAATCATTCTAGAATCTACTTCTCTAGTATTCTTGTGAGCCATAGCAATAGAGTTAGAAGGAAGTTCTTTTTCTAATTATGGTTATATTTTTCTATTTTAAATCAATGACCAAAACAGAGCAATGACCAAAATAATACTAAATTAATATAAAATTAAGTTTAAAATCAAAGAAAAACCAGAACAACATTTTCACATAACTAATTACCAAATCAAAATCATAACAGTATTATAACAAAATAATATTAATATTAAAACAAAATTAGAGAAGCATTGATAGAGTACCATTACCCATTTTGTGTCTATAGGGATTATGCAAAAACCTAGCAAATCTTAGAATTACTAGCTGCTTTAAGTATATGGCATTATATATTCAACTTCTGAGGCGAACTATTACAATAATATATATGAAGCAAAACATCAAACAGATGGAGTGCAACTTTCATACCACTTTATATGAACAGAACGAACCACCACGAAGACTCTTCCACAAGCCCACAAGGACTGACTGAAGCTGCCGCGCCGTCGTAAAAAAGATTGCCAACCGCGCTCCAACTAGTCCCTGGATCGGTGGTCTCTCAAGACGCCATCTGCTCTCGAAACGGCTAAGATGAACGTCTGTCTCTGCCTTTTTTTAGGGTCTTAGGCCGTATCTGCCTTCAACTGAAGCAAATATTTATCTCTTAGGCCTAAAATTGGGTCGGAAAATCAACATTAAAATCAAAATAAATTTACAACAGCATTTCCAAATAATATTAGCAAATCCCACATTTTCCTACTTTATTCCGCTCCCTAATCGCAACACCATAATCAGTTAATCACGTCTCATCTCGATCCAAACTCTAATAATGTTTAAAAATCTAAAAGCTCAGTAGCCAATTAACATTCAACTCAGGAAAGATTCATAGATAAATAAACAATCAAGTTGTTATAATATTTACCAGTCAAAGAACTTGCAAGGCTATTGTTCTCCAGAAATTCATACACCAATATTCGATGACATCCCTCTGACACAGCACTATTCAAAGGACTGAAACAAATACAAAAGCAGAAACTCAAAGAACCACTTTTCTTTCTTCTTCTTAACTCCAACAAAAATTGCCAACAGCCAAACACGCCCTAACTAAACAAAAGAAAATCAGAGACAAAAACCACTTAACATAGACCAACAAACGGCCAAGGCAGCAAAGCAGCAGCAGCGAAGCAGAATCACAACCCACAATCAGCCAAGGCAGTGAAGCAAAAGCAGCAAGGCAGAAGCAGCGACGCTGGGGAGAGGAAAGAGTCAGCGATTCCGGGAAGTGAAGGACGCAGCGACGACTTTGGAAAGAAGGACGTAGTGACAATTTCGGGAAGAAGGAAGCAGCGATGATTTCGGGAAGAAGTACGACGCACCGGGAACTCTTTCTTCGACAATGAGTTAGGTCTACATGGTGAGCTGCGGTGCAATAATGGTCTGATGGCCTGGGTTGGTGTGGGTTAGGGTTACTTTGATGGTGGAAGGAGGAAGAACAGCGTACTCTGGTTTCTTTTTTAAGAGATCAGTAGAGTCCTTAGTTTTTGTTTTTGATTTTGAGTAAAATCCTGGTTGACGTGGCGGAAATTGGCGAGTTAAAAATTTATTATAAGAGATGCGTTTCAAGTACAGTTCTTAACCAACCAGAAATCTGCTTATCAATTTAGAAAAGTTGTCACAAAATTAAAGTTAAAATACTGGGAGTATGAATCCCAGGTCGTCTCCCAACGAGTTGCAGAAAGGTGTGCTATTTTATTAATCAGATGTTTTAAAAAAAATGGTTTGAGTTGAATAACAGGAAATTAAATTAGAGAATTTGTGTAATTTTAAATAAAAGCCTTGGCTGGGAGTAGATTAGTTGGAAGCCCTATTCTTGTTGGAGTACTCTCAAGATTAATTGATAATTGAGGGTTATTCTATTTAGTTATCCCTTACTAGGTAAGGGAAATTCAAACAAGTTAGAAAGTTATTTCTATTCACAAGTCCCAATCCGCTTACTTGGAAGGATTGGTGTCAGTGACTAGAGAGCAATCCAACAATAAACCCAATTACAATTTTTCTTTTGAGCATTCCAACTCAAGGTCTTCCCTTCAATCAACTCCCATCCAAGTTATGGAACTACTCGCTCATTGTAAATGTAGAATTCATAACATAGGAAAGGGAAATATAGAAGAACATGATAAATAATAATCAAAGATATCAATTAAAAATAAAAATAGTTCTTATATTAATAAACTCTAAAAATAATCCAATAGTAATTCTGAATAAATTAAGGGCATGGAAGAGTAAGAGACAGGTAAAGAAAACAAACTAGAATGACGAAGTCTTGCTGAGGTAATAATTCTTCTCAATATCCCAATGCGAAAAATAATAAAAAAAAATCCTAAGAACTATGAATGTGTAGAGAGAAAACCTAGAGGAGGAGTAAAACTAGATCTAAAAACTAAGATTGTGTGGAATGAATTGTTGTTTTCGTTTCTACATGTTCCTTGGCTCTAGTATGCTTTTCTGGGCCAAAAATTGGGTCAAAACAGGGCCCAAAATCGCCCCCAGCAAATTCTGCAGATTCTACAGATCGCGCATGTCACGCGATCGTGTCATTCATGCGGACGCGTCATTCGGCGTTTTGCCTTGCCATGCGTGCGCGTCGTCCAAGCCTCTGCGTCACTTGTGCAGCTCCAATCCGCGCGGTCGCGTGAGCCATGCGTCCGCGTCACTTCTCGCTGGTCATCTCCTCAATTTCTTGTGTTCCTTCCATTTTTGCAAGCTTCCTTTCCGATCTCCAAGTCATTCATGCCCTATAAAGCCTGAAACATTTAACACACAGATCACGGCATCTAATGGAATGAAGGAGAATTAAAATACATAATTAAATGTCTTTAGGAAGCAAATATTCAATCATGTAATAATTTTAGGAAGGAAATATAAATGCATGCCAATCATATGAATAAGAGGGTAAAGAATTTATAAAACCATACAATTAAGCACAATATAAACCATAAAATAGTGGTTTATCACTGGTTATCTTAGAGAAAAAAATTTTTAATAAATATTTTATATTTATTTTAAAATTATTTTAATTTTATTTTTTAATAATAATTATTATATATTAATAATAAAAATATATAATATTT